>NW_011494607.1:7118009-7133228 GCF_000754665.1 Bison bison bison
TGGACACCGTGGACTGTAGCCCACCAGGCCCTCTGTCCATGGGATTCTCCAGGCAAGAATACTGGAGTAGGTTGCCATCCCCTCCTCCAGGGGACCTTCCCAATTCAGGGATTGAGCCGAGGTCTCATGCCTCTTCTGCGTGGGCAAGCGGGTTCTTTACCACTAGTGTCACCTGAGAAGCCCTGGCTCATGCCTAAAATCACAGTCTTAAATGGGTCAGAGTTGGGACCATCAACCAGGTGTGTAAGATCCCAAAGGTGTGGCCTTGCACTCCACAATGTTGACTTGGGCAGTGAAGAAACCTGGAGAGAAAGAGATGGATTAATTTAAATTTTACAAAGCATCATAATGGAAATAAGCAGCAAGTGGTCAATCAAAAAAAGTGTTGTTTTTAAGGACAGTGTAAGCAAGCGTTCCAGATGACACCATAAAATGTATCCTATGACTGTTGTGTTTTGTTTCCCCATGGAATCTGATCCTTGAGTACCAAGCTTTGAGAGATGATATTGTGGGATCACATTTCTGTTCTGAGGCAATGGTGAGATCCAGGAAGTGTTAAGGAGTCACACATAGTCCATGCGACTTATTTTTCTTTCTTAAGATCTTTCATCCTGTCTTCACAACAGCTAGCTACAGATACCAAAAGTGAAGTGAAAGTAAAGTCGCTCAGTCGTTTCCGACTCTTTGCAACCCCCTTGACTGTAACCTAGCAGACTCCTCCGTCCATGGGATTCTCCAGGCAAGAATACTGGACTGGGTTGCCATTTCCTCCTCTAGGGGGTCTTCCCCACCCAGGGATCAAACCTGGGTCTCCCACATTCCATGCAGATGCTTTACCCTCTGAGCCACCAGACAGATACCTAAATATCAGGCCTAAATAATATTAACTACATCTTTTACTTAATTTGCTAACAGGCAGCTAAATAGATATTCAGGTTCCTTTCATTCCTCCTGATTGCTTGCTATGTAAGATGTGGCCCAACAATGAGACAGTTTGGTGTCAGCTGGGTGCACACCTGGACTAGCAGACAGTTTAGTGTCAGCTGGGTGCACACCTGGATCTAGCAGACAGTTTGGCGTCAGCTGGGTAGGTGTGCACCCAGGTGACGCCAAACTTTCTCATCTTTGGGCCACATCTTACATAGTAAGCAATCAGGAGGAATGAAAGGAGCCTGAATTTCTATTTAGCTGCCTGTTAGCAAATTAAGTAAAAGATGTGGTTAATATTATTTAGGTCTGATATTTAGGTATCTGTCTGGTGGCTCAGAGGGTAAAGCATCTGCATGGAATGTGGGAGACCCGGGTACAACTGCATAAAAATCTGCATTGTAACAAAGCTCCCCCAGGTGATTCATGGACACTTTTTACACTTGAGAAGCTCTCCTCTAGTTCACTTAGCCTCTCCCTAGCAGATGTGTTAAAAACACTACACCATGGTCCTCAGGTGTACACCAGACCCTCCATGAAGCCACAGTGATACTGAGATAATGGAGACATGGCCCCCTGTGGTAGAAAAGAATAAAAGGAGGAGGTCCAGGCAATCTAAAAATGCTCACCTGGATCAATGAGAATTCTTGGATCTAGATGTCTTTCTGCTCATGAAAGAGTGGAGTCCAGAATGATTTTCAGTAGAGACAACACAACTGAAAGCTGTGTTTGCTTTTTAAGAGATCGTAACTCAGGAAAGGAGTAAGAAGAAAAAGAAGAGGTGCATGCATCTTCCATGCTGCTAAACTGTTCTTTCCTCAGTAACTAACCTTCTATAGCACTCCAGCAGAGATGTAAGACCGCTAAGCTTCTGAGAATCCACTCACTCACACCTTTATTGAATGATTTCCATATGCCCATCTCAGTGCCAGCTGCTCCAGTTTCAGGTAAAAACTAAGTGGTCCTAGCCTTCCTGAAGCTCACTCATAGCTGTGTGTGGACAGTTTTTTCCCAAATCTGTGACTGGGAGCGAAGGCTGTGGCTTGCAGTTTGAGAGGAAATGGCTAATTCTGCTCCAGTTTTCCTTCCTTTATAAATTTTATAACGTTACTTTCATGGCTTGAGTGTTCCTCTAAAGAAGTTTTAGCACGTGAAATGCAAGTGGACGAGTAGGAGACAGCTACTTTCTTCAAAAGTGGAAATGATCTCAAAAAATAAATAAATAAATAAAAAGCTGAAGCATTATCTGCCATCCAACAATATTTCTTCTAAAATTAGGTAACTCACCATTCTAGAGCTGGGTTCCTTATCACTGCTACTCTAAGTGTGGTCTGTGGGTTTTTTCCCAGCCACAGCAGGATAAATGTAGACATAGACAATGGTTTAGAAACTTTTAGAGCAATTTGACATTGTTACATCATGCACAGCCTCGCCAGAGGATCCAGTCTCATTGAACAGGGTGCTATAGATTGAATGTTTATGCTCCCCCCTCCTCACCCAAAATTCATATGTTAAAACCTAATTCCCAATGTAATGGTCTTTGGAGGCATTCCTCTGGGAGCTGGTTAGGTCATGAGGGCGGAGCCCTTGGGAATGGAATTAGTATCCTTATAAGCCCCAAAGAGCTCCCTTGCCTCTCCTACTGTGTGAGGACACAGAGAGAAGGTACTGTCTATGAAATAGAAGCAAACCCTCTACTGATGTCTTGATTTTGGACTTCCCAACCTCCAGAACTGTGAGAAATGTTTGTTGTTTTTAACCCACCCAGCTTATGGTATTTTGTTATAGCAGCTGAACAAACTAAGACACAAGGTCTAGTTCAGGCATTGCACTGGAATGGCTGTCACATGTGACACAGTCTTCCTACGAGCCATCCCAACATGTGGGAGATTTTAAGTTTAGCGTGTCCACTGTCATCCCAAAGTGTATAAATTCCAGAATCCATCTTGTTCACTAGTTTATCAAAGATAATTTAAATTTAAAACTGATCTTTTAACTTTATAAGATCGGTTTTGGAATTGACTACTGATGAAGGATTGAAAGTGAATGTTGAATATACAATACCATGGATTTCGTTTTAGACAAAAGTAGAAAATGAACATCCAGAGCTTGCAGAAATGGCTTTATTTTTCCTTTCTCATGAACCTACCTCTGTAAGACTGGTCTCTCTACTCTGAATGTTATTAAAACATAGAGGGACTTCTCTGGTGGTCCAGTGGTTGGGACTCCAGGCTTCTGCTGCAGGGGGCATGGATTTGATCCCTACTCAGGGAAATAAGATCCTGAATACCTCAAAGCATGGGCAAAAGATAATAGGAAGAAACTGTTTAAATATACATGATCCCCTCTTTGTAGTGCTTTCATCTACTCAATCTAGATTAAATAAATTAGTGAGCAAAAAGCAAGCTCACCTACCACATGAAAAACTTTAAATATTAATATATAAAATGCTTGTTTCAAGTACCCATATAAGCATTTACCATGGAGAATTGCTATTTTCCTCCTAATTTTTGTTTCACCACAACTGTGGAATGACAAAAAAGTACTGAAGCTAAACTATTAATTGCCTGTACTCAGGTGTGCAGTGAACAGCAGACACATTTTTGTGATTTTTTTCCTGTGTTTTGTTCTTTGATTATGTCAGTTGTAATATATATGCCTGTTGACTCTAATAAAATATATAGGCTTGTGTTATATATTTTCTCTTTTTTATTTCTTTTTTCTATTAATTCAGTTTTTCTTCTATTTCCAAATGTACTGATCCACCTAGATTAGAAGGGAAAACCTGGTCCTTCATCTCAGAGTTTGAGAAAAACCTCTCCATAGTAACCTGTGTGTTAATGACTACCGTCAAGCCCAGCTCATGAAAAAGAAAGAATGTTATTAGTATTAGATCATATGTGTATAGCATTGGCTACCTGCCAGGCATGTCCTGTGTGCTTTACAAGTATTAGCTAGTTTGCTCTTACCTTGTGAATTAGGTGCTATCGTATCACCGTATAACTGTTGAGAACACTGAGGTTCAGAGAGGTTGAGTCCCTTGCTCAAGGTCACACAGCTCTAAAGCAGAGCCTAGTTTCAGAGTCCACGCTCTGACCCACAGAGGGATGCAACACAGGTGTCGTAGTCATAGTCCTCCACTAAATATGAATTTATGTGAGTCATTTAACTCATGAGGGGAAAAAAAGGAAACATTAGAAAAGACAACAAAAGCTCCAATGCAGAGTCCCTCCCAGGTCCCAGGCATTGAGTTAAATGCTTTCCATGCATGATCTCAATGTGTCCTGAGGGCAGGGTGCGGGAGGATATGGCTTAGGTAGTAGGGGAGATGACTTAGTGTATGGGCAAGGCAGAAGTCAAGCTGCATCCCATAATGAGAAACTCTTCCTTCTTCAAGCCTGTGACTCCTTCTGATCACATCTGGGCAAGTCTCTTTGGTACAAGTCTTATATGACTTTCTCACACTGGCTTATTTCTTTTTGTTCCAAAAGGAGAGCAGGACTGAGCTGAACACCTTCTCTGGAAACAAGATCTTTTTTATTTCCACTACACCTTCGATTTACGGCGAGTCATTCTCCATTGACGATAAAGATGTAAAATTTTCTTTCAAAATGTATTTAAGTTTCAGAAGTGAGCTTTAGAAAAATACAGAGAGGATATAGTTCTTACATGGACTTAGCAAAAGTTATGGTGAATGAAGTTTGACAAATACTTCCATATCTTTCAACAACCTGGGAAGAAGGTATAATTGTTCTCCATTTATAGGTAGGAGATCTGAGGTTCTGAAAAGTTCAGTAAACTTCCGAAGGCTATTCTATAGGAAGGTGACTATTGGGATTTCAACGTAGAAGTGTCTGCATCCAAAACTAGTGAGTGCCCTTACCTGTTAGGTACACTGCCTCCCTTAGATGGCAATCGTGCTTGCTTCCTCCTAGGACTGTGACTCAGAGCCCTCTGATTGTATTTCATGATAAAACCAGCTGTTCTCATTGTATGCGCCTTGCTGCTGGTCCTCCATAAGGTCCTCCTCTGGGTATTATCATTGTAATACTAAGATGCTGTTTATCTCTTTTGCTCTTGTTCTCTCACAAGTGTACTAGGAAGTTTTTCCTGAGGCTGCATGGCATGTGCTATCACGACAGATTGAATGTAGAAGTAGATAGGAGAATCCAGCTACCTTCGATTAAGCCAAACATTAAAAGGACGAACAAAAACATAAAACAATGTCATTCTTTTCATGAAATCTTTTTAACTTGTTGGCTTGTTTTAGAAAACACAGCTATTTTTTGTTTTGTAACTTTTAAACTTTATTTTGTATTGGATGACATGGCAACCCACTCCAGTACTCTTGCCTGGAGAATCCCATGGACAGAGGAGCCTGGCAGGCCACAATCTATAGGGTCGCAAAGAGTCGAACATGACTGAGTGACTAACACACACAGCCAATTAACAATGTTGTGGTAGTTTCAGGTAAACAGCAAAGGAACTCAGCCATACATATTTTTATTGTTTTTTTTTTTATTGTTTTAAATTGGAGTAACTTACTTTACAATGTTGTGTTATTTTCTTCTGTACTACACGGTGAATTAGTTATATATATACACACATCCCTCCCTCTTGGATCTCCCTCCCACCTTCCAATATCCCACCCCTCTAGGTCATGGCAGAGCACCAAGGTGAGCTCCCTGTGCTATACAGCAGCTCCCCACTATTTTGCACGTGGTACTGTATATTTGTCAATGCCCCTCTCTCAGTTTGTCCCACCCTCTCCTTCCCCTGTCCCTGCTCTGTGTCCACAGTTCTGTTCTCTATATCTCCATTTCTATTCCTGCCTGCAAACAGGTTCATCAGTACCGTCTTTCTAGATTCCATATATATGCATTATTGTACAACGTTGTTTTTTTTTTTCTGACTTAACTCACTCTATATGACAGACCCTGGGTTCATCCACATCACTACAAATGATTGAGTTTTGTTCCTTTTAATACAGCTGTTTTATTTTTTTAATTTAAATTTATTTATTTTAATTGGAGGCTAATTACAATATTGTATTGGTTTTGCCATACATCAACATGAATCTGCCACGGGAATACAGCTATTTTAAATTAAAAAAAAACGTGACTGATGTTAATGTGTAGTAGGTTTATTGTTCTTTTTACGTGAATAACTAAATACACATTTATCCATCTTAATTTTGAATGTATTAAACATCAGTATGTACTGGATAGCCCACATAAACATCAGTATGTAGTGGATAGCCCACTTTTTGGGGGCCATCAAGAGCATAAAGAGGTCTTAAGATGTAAAGTATGTGGTAGGATAATATTTTTTAATATTAATGGAAACTTTTTTCCCCCAATATTTCTACCCTTCCTTTCCTCCCCTCTCCATTTAAGTAGGTAATTGTGATTCATGGCTTCAGGGGAGGGACACTACCAAATGGAAAAGCAGAAATAGGGACTGCTGCTGCTGCTAAGTCACTTCAGTCGTGTCCGACTCTGTGCGACCCCATAGACAGCAGCCCCACCAGGCTCCCCCATCCCTGGGATTCTCCAGGCAAGAATACTGGAGTGGGTTGCCATTTCCTTCTCCAATGCATGAAAGTGAAAAGTGAAAGTGAAGTTGTGTCCAACTCCTAGCGACCCCATGGACTGCAGCCTACCAGGCTCCTCCGTCCATGGGATTTTTCAGGCAAGAGTACTGGAGTGGGGTGCCATTGCCTTCCCCGGAAATAGGGACTAGCTTTTGTCAAAGCTGAAACCTACTAGGGAAACTCTGCTAGGTGCTTTGAGGCTGGAATATCAGAATACAGCAAGTGCCAGTGAGAAAACATAATAGCAATATTGAGAGAGGGCAGTTTTCCCAGGACTAGAAAAAGTAATTCTCATCTCTTTAGGGTGGGTGTGGGAAGAACAAAGACAAGAGAGATCAGGAGAACTGAAAGAAGACTGGGCTGAAGAACCCAGGAAGACAGAAAGTAAGCACTGCTCAGCCACAGGGGACATCTTCCAGTGTCCTGGAGCCGCGTGGAAGCTGGGAAGTGTCACTGCCTAAACCCAGCGTCTTTGAAGCCACTCCCCCTCCATCCTCAGGCTGGTGCTCAGGAGTGACACATTCTGATTCCCCCAGCCTGGACACCCGCACCCCCAGAACATCCCTGGACCATCAGAAGCTCAAGTGGGAGGTGACTGGGGCTCCGGGTGCCTTGAGGAGTAGTGGGGGGCCGGGTAACAGAAAACAGCTCTGGGCCCTGTAACTGCAACTTCTGATTGGAATCAGCTGCAGACCGCCCTGAGCTGGAAGAGTAGGTTTTGCAAATTTTAGGAGCACCAAACATACCTGTTGGCTGATAAGCAAATAAGAACTTGAGTTCTAGCAGAAACTGCCAAGTGATGGCCATGTCCTTGTTTGACCCCCAAATGAGTGTTCTTGGTCCAGTACAGGGGATTTTCTTAGTTGGTTGGTTTGTTCTCATTAGATGCTCTGGGAGGAGTTCATGCACCATCCAGGGCCCACTGTCCTTTCTCCCACCCAGGCCCTGAACTCACCAGCATTCCCTGACAGGCCCCTGAGGACATCTGACTTTTCGGAGCTCTGCAGTGTGAAGTGAGTGATCTATAATAGGAGGACTCCTCAAGGGGAAACCCTGAAACTACATGGAATTGTGAACCTCTGCATTTTTCCGAGGACAGCATCTAAGCTTTTATCAGCTACACAAAGGACTCTCTGATGCCTAGGTTAAAATCCTGGCCACTGTTTACTGGCTGTGTGACCTTGACATGTCACTTAACCCGTCTGTGCTTCGTTTTCCTCGTCTGTAAAATGGGGTTGTTAATAGTATTTAACTCTCAGGGTTGATGTGAAGATAAATGAGCTGTGTGTGTGCTCAGTCGTGTCTAACTCTTTGTGACCTCATGGACCAGAGCCCACCAGGCTCCTCTGTCCATAGAATCTTCCAGGTAAAAATACTGGAGTGGATTCCAGGCAAGAATCCTTCTTCAGGGGATCTTCCTGACCCAAAGATCAAACCCTTGTCTCTTGTGTCTCTTGCATTGACAGGCAGAGATTCTTTACCAGCTGAGCCACCAGAGAAGCCCATATAAAGCACCTGGAATGGAAAACCCTTCAGAAATGTTAACTATCATTATTATCAGGGAGGTAGACTGTTGTGGGTTGGGTGGAACCCCAGTGTCAGGGGGGCCAGCCTAGAGTAGAGAGATGAGAGAGGGCCCATCTTCAAGGTGTAGCCTGTGCAGCTCTCAGAACTCACTCATTCAGCACACTGTCCAGCACACTGGAGACAAACAAGTCCTCTCTGCATGTGACCAAAAAGGCTGCCAGCAGCTAGGATGTGTGTGCCTCTCTTATCCTGGGAAAGATAAGGATCTGCGGGTGGCAGTCAGAGGGACCTGGAGCCATGATCTTGGAGACCACAGTTCTGCCCTGGAGACCAATGCTGCCTTAGCTCTAGGCTCGAGATACACAGCTGGGCAGCCCAGGGAGCAGAAAGCATAGCAGAGTCCATCAGAAACTGGAATCCTGTTCCACCACTTTCTAGCTGAGTGTACTTGAACAATTTACTGTAAGACTCCCTAAGCCATAGCTTCCTCTTTTAAGAAATTGAGGAATAATATACCCACTGTAACAATTCGATAATATAACATAAACGAAACATTTAGCAAGGACAGAGTCCTCAGGAAGTGGAGCCAGGGTTCTGGCAAAGTGTGTATTCCCGAGGCAGGGTTCATGGAGTCTAATTGGATGGGGATCCTCAAAGAACAAAGGGGAGATAGCCTTAAACATCTCTTCCTTTTCTTTTTTTTTGCCTCATGGCACATGGGATCTTAGCTCCCCAACCAGGGATCCCACAGTGCTCCCTGCATTGGAAGTGCGGCGTCTTAATCACTGGACCACCGGGGCAGTCTCTCCTTTCTCTTCTTGATGATGTGACCGAAACAGCTGACCCAGCCCAGCTTTGCCTCATTTTGTGGTTGAAATGCAGCATGTTAGAGGTTCCTTGTTCTCAAACCCAAGTTCCCAGAAGAGGAAATTTATTGGCTAGCTCCTGTAACATACTCAGACCTGCCACTGTCAACCAAAGGTGTGTATATATGGGATGGGAGAGGGAGGAAAAGAAATGAATGTTATGAATACACAGGTTCAACCAGTTCATATAAGAAGAAAGCCAAATGGCTAAGGGACACCTGAAAAGATACTCATCTTCACTAACATTCAAAGAAATGCAGATTAGCCAACAATGAGAAGTGCTCATTTTTTTTTCTTTTTTGACATCATATTGGCAATTATGATAAATAAAGATGATTATAGGAAACTTGTTAAGAGTATAAAGTGATATGACTTTTCTGGTTTGCTATTGAACATCATGTCATATTTTTAAAATTAATTTTTATTGGAGTGCAGCTGTTTTACAATGTTGTGTTCATTTCTGATGCATCAGACATACACATGCGCATATCCCCACCCTTTTGGACTTCTTTCCCACTCAGGTCACCACAGTGTGTAGAGTAGAGTTCCCTGTGCTATACCGTAGGCTCTCATTAGTTATTTATTGTATGCGCAGTATCAACGGCATATATGTTGTCATATTTTAAATGTACATAAACTTTAACCCAGAAAGTCTAGTTGTAGGAATTTATCCTAAACAGATAATTAGAACATGCCCAGGCATATATACATTGTATGCTGCTGCTGCTGCTGCTGCTAAGTCGCTTCAGTAGTGTCCGACTCTGTGTGACCCCATAGACGGCAGCCCGCCAGGCTCAGCCATCCCTGGGATTCTCCAGGCAAGAACACTGGAGTGGGTTGCCATTTCCTTCTCCAAAGCGTGAAAGTGAAGTCGCTCAGTCGTGTCTGACTCTTAGCGACCCCATGGATTGCAGACTACCAGGCTCCTCCGTCCATGGGATTTTCCAAGCAAGAGTACTGGAGTGGGGTGCCATTGCCTTCTCAGATATACATTGTATATATGTGTATATATAGGGCTTCCCTGGTGGCTCAGATGGTAAAGAATCCACCTGAATGTGGCAGACTGGGTTCAATCCCTGGGTTGGGAAGATCCCTGGAGAAGAGAATGGCGAATGGCAACCCACTCCAGTGTTCTTGCCTGGAGAATCCCTATGGGCAGAGGAGCCTGGCAGGCTATAGTCCATGGGGTTGCAAAGAGTCGGACACAACTGAACGACTAAGCACAGAGCATATATATATAGATAGATAGATAGATAGACAGATACATATGCATATACACATGCTAAGTCACTTCAGTTGTGTAGAACTGTTTGTAACCCTATGGATTGAAGCCCATCAGGCTCCTCTGTCCATGGGATTCTCCAGGCAAGAAAACTGGAGTGAGTTGCCATGTCCTTCTTCTGGGGATCCTCCCAACACAGGGAGTGAACCCACATCTCTTATATCTCCTACATTGGCAAGCAGATTCTTTACCACTAGTGCCACCTGGTAAGCCCATATATAGATATTTATTGCAATATTTTTAATATTAAAGAAAAACTTAGAACATAATAGATACCCTTCAATGGAGGGTAGAGATTATGGTATAATACTACTGAGAGGTTGTTATAAAAGGCGAGGTAGATTCATATACAAGATGTGCATGGCAAGCTGTTTAAAGTAAAAAAAAAGCAAACCACAGAAGAGAGTAAACAATGTGATTTCATTTTTGTCAAAAACATACAGTATATAAGACACACTGTACATACTATCTTAGAAATGTGTCTGCATATACACTGGATGTATTTGCCTGTGTATGTTTGTGTATATTACATAATATATAACACTTACACATTATTTGTAGTATAACAGTTACATATTTTATATATATATATATGTATATACATGTATAGATGGTGGTACTAGTGCTAAAAACCCAACTGCAAATCCAGGAGATGTAAGAGATTCGGGTTCGAACCTGAGTTGGGAAGATCCCCTAGAGTAGCAAATGGCAACCCACTGCAGTAGGCTTGCCTGGAGAATCCCATGGACAGAGGAGGGTTATGGTCCATGGGGTCGCAAAAGAGTCAGATGCAACTGGAACGACTTAGCACAGCATCCATAGACATCTGTAAGGATAGATATAAAACTAATCATTGTGTCCATCTCTTGGAATGGATAGAATTATGGAAAGCCTTCACTTCCTACTTTATCCATTTTTATAGGATTGAACTTTTTAAAAACAACCTCAATTATTTTTATAGCTAGATAAAAAGAAAAAAACTAGTAAGATACTCTATTTCAGGGGGTCAAGAGAGTATAGATTTTTTATATAAAAGAGAAACATTTGCTATTTTAAAATTAAAGAAGGACAACACAAATCCAATTTCCTAGTGGTAATAAACATAAGAGGAGGCAACACAGGCTGCCCCCACCCAGGGCCTGGGATTATTGGGTGAGAGCTTTTCCTCGGGTGGAAAGGAGAAAATCAGCTTTTCCTGGTACCACAGAGTACTTTACCTCTGTCCTGTTGGGAGATTTTGGCTTACCCACAACTCAAGGGATGTTCCCCCTTCTTCAATAGATGAATTAAGGAACATAACTGAACTCTTCAGCTCAAATCTAGAGATAATATACTTTTGTATTTACATATGAAAAGAGGAGGAAGGTAGTAAGTGGTGAGAGCTGAGGTGTACAGTTAAATGAGGGGTCAGATACAGAAAGAACCAGAGGCCAACCTGGAAAAAGTGAAGGTGGCCTGGTTCAATTTCAGTGACATGTTTATCTGCTGTCCATCACAGATTTGTGTGGGACCTTGGGGCCTTTTTAAGAAACTTGAATAGGTTGGGAAATTGAAACTCTTACTGGCATTATTATTAAGTATTTTTATTATTTTTAAGTATTTCCCTTCAGAGTCTTCCTTTTTTGATAGGAACATGCTAAATATTAAAAGAGGCCATTGTGAGAAACAGGGAAAGATAAATTAGAAGTTTGGGATTAAGATATATACACTACTATATATAAAATAGATAACCAACAAGGACCTACAATATAGCACAGGAAACTCTACTCAATATCTTATAATAACCAAATATGGAAAAGAATGTAAAAATAGAATATATATTTAATATACATATAACTGAATCACCTTGCCATGTACCTATAACCAATACAACATTGTATATCAACTATATTTAAATAAAAATGTTTAAAAAATCCAATCCAACAGAAACAAATAAATGAATATAAATAAAAGAGCCATTGTAATTTCTTTCAATACCATAGTGAATTTCAGTGGGAAAACAATGATTGTTGTTGAGTAGGCCACTTTACAAGAATGCCTCAAGTTCACACATGGCAGGAGATCTGTATTAATTTGGCATAGATAGAAAACAATTTCAACGAACAGTCTTTTGTCTTTGTTTGTAGTAGACAGTTCACCAATAATGCATTTTAAAGCATTGTTCACCAACAGCATTAGAAGTCAATTTCACCATATTACTTTTTCAAACCTCTACCACCTGGACAGGCAGACTCTTGGAGAATAAGACCCATTTTCTCCTTCTCTTTTTCTTTTTGAATTCCACTCTAAGCAAGAAACATTTGCTTAATGCCTACCTAGGGACTTCAACATTGCTAGCTCATATAATGGCCTTCCAAAAACGTCTACAGTAATGGGAATGTTGGGGATAATATACCCTCGGCCATACTGCAAAGACAGCTTTTTGAATGATTGTTCATATAAAACCTGCCAAATTGCTGATATTAGCATTGGTCATTCCTTACATTATGAGATTTTGAAGATGAAAATAATAACTGGAGACAGCAAGAGCTGGCAGGTCATCTTATTCAGCTCCCTCAGGTAACACATGATAAAATGAGTCTCTGAGAGAGCAGGACCATTGTCTAGTTTCATGACTAAGAAGTGGCAGAGATTTTTTTTTTTTAATTCCAAATCCTATGCTGTTATTATTACCACTCAGCCTGCCTCTCTCAGACCAAAGTCTGTCTCAGAAATGCCAGACATTCCCTTCTCCCTACCCACATTCCACATTGGAGTCTTTGCCCCACTCCTCACCCTGGGAGGAGTGGTACTACCTACCATGTGACTGCACCCCACCAGTCTCAGCGACTGACCCAGGGATAGACGTCTGACTTCAGCTGAGCTGAACGGATACTCTCCCAAGAATTTGGAACAGGGACAAAGAGGCTGAGTCATTGTGCTGTGAGGAGCCAAGCTGCAAGGTCACAGCCAGTGGGTCTCCCACAGCAGCCCCAGGCCTCGTCCTAATGAGTGAGGGGAAGCTGAGAAATCATGAGTCAGCAGAAAAGGTCCATCTACAGAAGGATGGAGCAGGTGCTCTGAGGCAAATAGAGACACTGTGCACGTCTGCAGGCTAAGTCGCTTCAGTCACGTCTGACTCTACGTGACCCTATGGACTGTAGCCCGCCAGGGTCAGCTGTCCATGGGATTCTCCAGGGAAGAATACTGGAGTGGGTTGCTGTGCCCTCCTCCGGGGAATCTTATCGACCCAGGGATTGAACCCACGGCTCTTATGTCTCCTGCATTGGCAGGCAGTTCTTCACCACTAGCACACCTGGGAAGCCCAAAATAGAGACACTACCTCCAAATGTAGAAGAGAGACAGAGGGAGAAAAAAAATCTACATAATCCCCTTTTGGTCCCCAAACACTCAACTTTATCTCCTGCACTGGCTTATTGTAACCCCATAATGAACTCTGCCTTTCAATCAATCCTCTTTTGATTCGAGCTAAGTGGAGTTCTGTTCTTTGCATCTAAAGTTTTCCTAAGACATTCCAATTCATCATGAATGTATTTTGGGGTGAAAAGACTGCTCTGTTTTTTATGAAGATTATGGAAATTGAAGTCTTATCTCAAAACCCACAATGGAATGATTGGTTTTCTGCATTCTCTTCATTAATTATCCAGACCCAACAGATGAAGCTTTCTAGGTGAATAATTTCCAGAATTTCTGATGGAAGTTAGCCCAACTTTGGGTCAAAATATGCTTAGAGTTGTTCTGTCCAGAAATAGAAATCTTATTGGAGTCTATAGCTGCCACCTTGGGAAGATACATCAGGACTTCCTAGAGTATTTCCATTTAAAGTTTCCAATGCTTGAGCCTGTTTTCTCAAAAAGAAAACTGTTCCTTTAGAGGGACCTGTAGCCCAACATTGACCTAACCAGGAAGTGGCCATATCTGTCACAGGGATATTTGTGTTATCTAAATAATGGAAAGAGCCTTTAAAAAAATTCTACTTATCTTTCTAAAATTCTTAAAACTAATATAAGTATAAAATAATGGAGAAATGATTGAGTACTTTAGGGTTCATTATATACAGTATATATATGTGTGTGTGTGTGTGTGTGTGTATATATATATATATATATAGTATATATATCTCTGTAACTATGTGATCTCAAATAATGGAAAGTATATATATGTGTGTGTGTGTGTGTGTGTGTGTGTGTATATATATATATATATATAGTATATATATCTCTGTAACTATGTGATCTCAAATAATGGAAAGTATATATATGTGTGTGTGTGTGTGTGTGTGTGTGTGTATATATATATATATATATAGTATATATATCTCTGTAACTATGTGATCTCAAATAATGGAAAGTATATATATGTGTGTGTGTGTGTGTGTGTGTGTGTGTATATATATATATATATATAGTATATATATCTCTGTAACTATGTGATCTCAAATAATGGAAAGTATATATATGTGTGTGTGTGTGTGTGTGTGTGTGTGTATATATATATATATATATAGTATATATATCTCTGTAACTATGTGATCTCAAATAATGGAAAGAGCATTTAAAAGGAAATTCTACCTATCTTCTAAAATTCTTAGAATTAATATAAGTATAAAATAATGGAGTAATGATTGAACATATTAGGGTTCATCATATATAGTATATATGTACACTCATATATAGTATATATATAATAATTGTGTGATCTCAAATAATGGAAAGAGCCTTTAAAAAAATTCTACTTATCCTTCTAAAATTCTTAGAACTAATATAAGTATAAAATAATGGAGAAATGATTGAGCACATTCAGTTCAGTTCAGTGGCTCAGTCGTGTCTGACTCTTTGGGACCCCGTGAATCGCAGCACGCCAGGCCTCCCTGTCCATCACCAACTCCCAGAGTTTACCCAAACTCATGTCCACTGAGTTGGTGATGCCATCCAGCCATCTCATCCTCCGTCATCCACTTCTCCTCCTGCCCCCAATCCCTCCCAGCATCAGGGTCTTTTCCAATGAGTCAACTCTTCGCATGA
>NW_011494607.1:7133328-7159386 GCF_000754665.1 Bison bison bison
ACAGGTCCAACTCTCACATCCATACATGGCCACAGGAAAAACCATAGCCTTGACTAGATGGACCTTTGTTTGCAAAGTAATGTCTCTGCTTTTTAATATGCTGTCTAGGTTGGTCATAACTTTCCTTCCAAGGAGTAAGCGTCTTTTAATTTCATGGCTGCAGTCACCATCTGCAGTGATTTGGGAGCCCCCAAAAATAAAGTCTGACACTATTTCCACTGTTTCCCCATCTATTTCCCATGAAGTGATGGGACCAGATGCCATGATCTTAGTTTTCTGAATGTTGAGCTTTAAACCAACTTTTTCATTCTCCTCTTTCACTTTCATCAAGAGGCTTTTTAGTTCCTCTTCACTTTCTGCCATAAGGGTGGTGTCATCTGCATATCTGAGCACATTAGGGTTCATCATATATAGTGTATATATATACATATACTCGTATATAATATATATAATATATATCTGATGGAATGCTATACAGATATTTAAAACAGTATAACTAGCAAGATTAAACACGGAAAGATATTTATGATTCAGCAAACAAAGAGCAGAATACAAAATTGTAAGTATCGACCACGTGAAAACAGATACACATAAAGGACTTTTTTTCTTGATAGTCCTCAACAAGGTAGTTGAGATAGCCCCAACCAACCCCTAGATCCCCTAGGTATTTAAAATAAAAATCTATTGGGCATTTCTCCCTAGGATGATTTTGGCTAGGCAAAAGTTGCTGACCTGGTTCAGGTCCTACATTTTTTCTTATATTGACCTGGTTCCAGCCTTGTGCTGGTCTATTTTTCGGCCTGTCTATAGCACTCCCAAATGACATGACCTCCTGATAATGGAGAGTTCTCAGTCTCTCTGTGCAATGACTTGAGACCTTTTGCTTTGCACCACACAGATTTCAACAACTTTTAGACTTGGATTGGTTTTTGTTCTTTTTTTTTTAATTTACCATTTCTCAAAGCTGTGACAAGGTAGAGATGTGACTTCCCTTCAGTGTGCTAATAACTTCTGCAAAGTTTCTGGGAATAGCCTCCAAAGCTGAGGTGAGATGGAGAGACACTGAATCTCTTCTTGCATTTGGTAGGAAAAAAAAAAAAAATTATACACCAGCTACCACCTCTAAGACTTTCAATACAGAAAAGTTCTTCCATGGCTATTTTCATGATGTGTCTCCTCACCAAGCAGAGGGAGTTAAATACTGGCCTCTTGCTGCCTTATACGGGTTTGGTTGCCTAATTATCTCATGCCTACTCCAGCAGACATTTGTTATGTTTGTGGCCACATGTCATCTCTTGGAATCCTCTCCCATGTCAAGGAAGCTTAAACCTTTTGAGTCCTACCTTCTCAAGGAGAAACAAGGACTTACTATTCCAGCCTTCTGTGCAACCAGGGTATAAGCATGTGACCTAGTTTCTGCCATCAGGTGCAGTCATGTAAGACTTCAGTGCAGAAGAGCAAAGCGCAAGGAGCCAGATGTCATGCAGAGTCAGTTTTCTGGTTAAGGCTGCGGAGCTGGACAGAGGCACTGAGGCAGAAATGGTAGCAGCCCTAGTGGTGGCATCCCTTGTGGGGGCGGTTGGTGCCACTGCAGTACCAGTGCCAGTGTATGACTTGGATATAACTTGCAGTGTAACCTCAGAGTGTGATTCCCTGGCCCTTCCAGGAGTCTGCATGCTATCTAATATTCTTTAAAACTTTAAACATTTTTCTTAAAAACTAGCATGGGTAGATTCTGTTGTCTGCAACTAAAAATCTTGAATAATATACCGACTGTCATGTTTTTATATTAGGCTGAAGGACTGAGAGGGGCTTCCCATGTCATTCAGTGGGAATGAAACCTCCTGCCAGTGCAGGAGACACAAGAGACTCAAGTTCAATCCCTGCATCAGAAAGATCCCCTGGAGAATGAAATGGCAACTCATGCCAGTATGCTTGTCTGGGAAATCCCATGGACAGAGGAGCCTGGCAGGCTACAGTCCATGGGGTCACAAAGAGTCAGACATGACTGAGCATGCACACTGCTGGACTGAGAAGTGATTAATTTTTCTTATTCATTACACTTCACCAGCTGGTAGATACAATTAGGGTCATAAGAATGAGAGTTCTAAACTTGCCTGGCTCTTGCTCCCACTTGCATAATGTAGACTTTTTGGCCTTATGCAAAGTCTCCTTAGAATCCCCAGAGTTGTCTCCTATGTACTCACAGACAGTTCTTGAATGTTCTTCTCTGTGGCTGCTTGTGTCTTTGGCTGTGGCTTAAGAAGCTATGTGCAGGTCAGAATCTACATCAGTGCCAAGCATGATGAGACTGATACCCATGACAGATGTGTACTGCCTCTAATACTTTCACTCTGTGTCACTCCTGGACAGAAAGTCCTGCAGCCTATGTGCACTTATTTTATAGGTATCTTTTATAAAAACACATGCTTTACTGACCATGTAAAGCCCTTCTAAGACACAGATGTGAATATCTGGGACAAAGCCAAGGGATCGAGCAGGTTGCTGTTTATCATTTCCACTTCCTTATTCCTTCCCCAACACACATGCTCTCCCCCGCCTCATCTTTCATGCAAATCAACTCAAGCAAATAGCCATCTGCAAATAGACATTACTGGCTGTAACACTACAGTTCGGCCCTCAAACCTTGTCCTAGCAGTATCCTCAAAGTGGGAACAATTTCAGGCCAAACTGATGGACTTCAGAAGCATGATTTTTATTTTCTACAATTTACAGTTGTTGTGATCATGCTGTTTTTCAACAAGTAGAAAAGCATGACCTGAAACAGTAAGTCCTATGAAATGTATGTTGACAGGGCCTGCCTTTGCCAGGATCCTTTCTTACAGACATCTTCTCCTACACCCTCGGGTATTTCTCTATTAATGGAATACAGGCAACTTCTTTGGCAAATAGATACAGAATGTCAGCGCCTGCGATGAGTCTTAGGAAAATGAAACAATTAGGGGATTTTTCAGCAGTCCCACTGCCAGTTTTCCCTGGACACTTATATCAGTGTTTCTGTTAATGACTTTAATCAGGACATTTTACTCACCCTAAGCAGAGGCTCAAGATTTGAGAGATCAACAGAGGATTCAATGTATTATAGTCTTGCTTTGTGGAATTTTTTGGGTAGAGTTTTTCTGTGAGTAGATGCAGCAGTAAAAATCCCTTCTTACCACTACTTTCCACCCAGTTTTGCCACTTGGCATCTGTCCACCTGTTGTTATTATAACAATTCCAGATTATGGTTTATAAAAGATCATAAAGCAATATTATGCCCACAGATTGAGCCCTGCAAGTAGCACCCCCAAATCTCTCTGCTAGAACATATAAAAAATGCTTCAGAATTCTATACTTATAAAATTCCCATTGCTTTTTTGGTCTGTGTTATGATTTGGAAGGAAATAGGTTTGCTCCTGTACAGTGAAGTCCTATAACCATTTCCAAATTTATCGAAGAGTAAAAGAAAGGAAAGACTGGTAAATGTGAGCTGGGACATCCAGCCATGTGCAGAGGGAAAGATTTCACAAGCTGCAGAAGTCGTCCAGGGACTTCCCTGGCAGTCTAGAGATTAAGAGCTCAACTTCCAGCACAGGGGTTGTGGGTTGAATCCTTGGTCAGGGAGCTAAGATCCCACATGCCTCAAGACCAAAAAATCAAAACATAAAAAACAGAAGCAATATTGTAACAAATTCAACAAAAACTTTAAAAATGGTCCTCATTAAAAAGTAGTCCAAAAGGATTTAAAGGAAATTGACACTCCAAGGAAGGCATAAGCCTTCTAGTTGAATTCAATCTAAAGTTGCCCTCCAGTGAGATCTGACTGTTGAAAAATTATCTTAAGATTCGTACTTACTTAAGATAAGTAAGCTGTATGAGAAGGGCTAGTAGGAGATGTAGGGAGAAATGTGACTTAAGATCTATGTGGGGCAGGACTTCCCTTGTGGTCCAGTGGCGAAGACTCCATGTTCCCAATGCAGGAGGCCTGGGTTCAATCCTTGGTCAGGGAACTAAATCCCACATGTTGCAACTAAGACTCGGTGCAGCAACAACAACAAAAAATGTATGTGGGGATGGTTTCATTCCCAGAGAGATGTGATTCTTTCATCAATGCCTGTTTCTATCACTGTTATCACTGTAATGCAATACCTACCCTCTCTTACATTTTCTGACAACCAATTTTTCCAGACATCCACAAGATATGTATAAATACTCATTTAAATTATCCAACCACACATGAGTTAAATGTCATGTTTTAATGTATCTGAAATACACTGTCAGGGGCTTTTTTGGTGGTCCAGTGGTTATGACTTCTGGCTTCCAATGCAGGGGGTGCAGTTTGATCACTGACTGGGGAACTGAGATTCTACATGGCTCATGGCAAGGTAAAAAAAATTTTTTTTAATATACTTGAAATATATTATCAGTTTATTTTAGCAGTGGTTGTATTCAAAGTGTAGAGTAAAAAGAGATAATGAGGGAATAAGATACTGAATATATCCATATTTTAAATAAGGTATAAAACATCTCATGGTACATGTTTGGTTAACCCGAAACCTTAAAGTGCATTAATCATAAAACTTGAATTCTGAGATAGATATGATTTTTGCTTAGCCTATAAAATAAAATTTGAGTTTAGAGCACAAGAAGTTTAGGGCACAAGAGTTTAGGGCATAATATCTTTTCTGAGATATTATGTTTTCTTTTTATTTTTCTTATTTTTATCAGAAAAGCATAAGAATAATGTACAAAATTTATGGAAAGATGAAAATTTGCTTGTGTCTTTCTGATGACAAAAAGGTGAATGAGTCATTTGCTCAAACACCAGCCCAGAAATTTTATCTCATGCATCATTGAATAAGAAGACTCAGCTGGGCGCCCCTCCAGTAAGTAAGAGGATCTCTGGGTCGCATGATGAAAGAGGGAGGGGCTGAACCTGCTGCCCTCCCTTGCTCCTCCCTCTGGTTTCTGGCAGCTTTTCTGCACACACATCATCCTCTGCTGTGATTCTGCAGGTGAGTTTCCAGTGCCATTCCCCTCAGCCCACTTTCATTTGTATCAGGACCCTGAGTCTCTGTGGAGATGCAAAAGCCGACGGGTCTAACTCAGCCTCATTATGACACCAAGGGTTATGATTTTTAGTTTCCCTGGGAATGATTTACACCATTGACTGAGCCCCCAAGATCTAGGTCATCAGTGTGATTCTTGGAAAGAGATACAGAGTGGGTATCTCTAGTCTGAGCCAGGTGTCTCAAATCCTAAAATTTTATTTTATTCGTTTAGAAGATTTTTTGATTTGGACCATTTTTAAAGTCTTTATAGAACTTGTTTCAATATTGCTTCTGTTTTTTATGATTTGTTTTTTTTTTTTTGGTCTCAAGGCATGTGGGATCTTAGTTCCCCGACCAGGGATCAAATCCACATCTCTTGCACTGGAAAATGAAGTTTTAAACACTAGACTGCCAGGGAAGTCCCTCAAATCCTGATTAGTATAATCAATGTATGCTGTGGCTCTTGAGAGGAGCAGGCAGTGAGGAAGGCTGCAGGGAGGCATATCAACTCTTGCACTAGAGAGAGATGTGAAGGGGTCACTTAGCCCAGACAGGTCACCTACACAAAAGCAGCTCAGAAGCACAGACTAGGCCCAGGGCAGGCTAGGCTATCCTCCTCTCCAGGAGAGCCAGTTCCAGTCACTTTCCCTTGCAGAGGGGGCAGGGAAGTCCTTCATTCTACCTTGAATTTCCATCGTGATAACTATGCATTTAAAAAGGAACTCAGATGAAGGAAACTCTGTGGCTTTCTTGGTGAAGTAAACTAGTTTGGTCCAGAAAGAGGTGAGTAGCCCATGTCAGAGTAGGAACCCTACTTCCTGTCTCCCCTCCTGAATCATCATGTAATAAGCTTCTGACATGCAAAAAGTCCTGAAGAAAGGCAGCAGAGGAGGAAGTGAATGAGCCAACTGCATTGGCTCCAAGCCAGAGGAACACCCTGCTTTGAGGATAAAATTGCTACTCTCGTGCCAACAGTTCAGGCAAGGACACCTACATGAATAATGTTTGGAATTCAATGGAGGAACAGCTCAAAGGGATCTTGTGGTCATTATTTTTGTATTGGCCTTTAAGAGTGCTCTTTTACTTGCTTTGTTTGTTTGCCTGCTTTTGCTCAGGTGATGAAAAGTGGAAGTAAATAACCCACACACTATTGGTTCTGAGTAGCATCTGTTTAGATGACACAGAAGGATGTCAGGAAGGTAAAAAAAGGGTGTGGAACCCCGTCACCTCACACCTCCTTCCTGAGTACATGAAAAGCCGAGGGCTATTATAAAAAGTAATTTGTGTCCAGCTCTTGGGGGAGGGAAGTACATTTTCACACTCAGAATGTCACACTCCAAATTTTAACCTAGTGCTGTTTCCTGCTCTTACTCATAAAGTGACTCACAAGACTTCTGGTAACTTTAGCGTCTTCAGAATGGAGGAACAAGCAGGCCAGTGACCACCTGATGGATTACACAACATAGCTTATTTTGGAGGAAAGGGAAGTCAGGGTGAGGATGGTTTATTTCATTGGCCTCATGATCACAAAAGTTATCCAGGCTAAACACAGTCTTTAATCACTGTGCCATTTACATCAATACTTCTCCCCCGAGCTTCCAAATTCTCATACTTCAATTCTCTTTTTAGGAAAGCTACTTTTGACTTAAAAATTCTTCCTTCTGTCCATACTTTTCCACCACTTTTTCTCCTCATTGAATCATTTCCATTATCCAATAATAGAAATAGGATAGCATAAGGAGTTGAGGAGGTTTCCTAACTCAACCCAAAACCAAAGAGTAAGAAGAAAAATGGAAGACTCTCATACACCAGTTTCTGGGCTATAACTAAGAAACCAGGCTGTCACCAAGTCCAATCAGTTAAATGAAAGAAAGCTGTAGGTCGGCCATGGATGTTACCATCAAACTGAAGTCATGAGGACACTAGCATGGGGGTTTGACAAAGGATAACCAAAGATGAAGAATTTCAGGATCTGATAGTGAATCCAAGGAAGAGAGTTTATTGTGTGCTGGGCACTTTACACATATTAACTAAGCTACCAGGTATTTGGACTTCCCTCAAAGCTCAGTCAGTAAAGAATCTGCCTGCAATGCAGGCGATCTGGGTTCGATTCCTCAGTTGGAAAGATCCCCTGGAGCAGGAAATAGCAACCCGCTCTAGTATTCTTGCCCGGAGAATCCCATGGACAGTCCATGGGGTCGCAGGGTCGGGCATGACTTGGCGGCTAAACCACCACCACCACCACGTATTTACCATTATTATCCCCATTTTGCAGATGAAGAAAACAGAGGAACAAAACCATCCCTGTGATGGGTATAGAGAGGCCCACTCCTTCAAAGGATTTTCTCCCCAGCTGCCTTCACCTGTGAGTGCCTTCAGGCTCTGCCTCTGCTATTTGGCCCAAGGTCATGAACTTCTCAGGGCAGCCTGCACTGGACAGAGAGACAAAGTATAAAGACCCAATTATTGTCCTAATAATCATCCCAAGGTGGGACTATTCTCATGGTAATAGTCACAGCAGAACTCCCTGCCTGGTTGGTAGAAGCTTTGATGAGTTGGTATCACATTTCAAGTTGTACTCCAGTGAGGATGACTAACCATCCCAGTTTGCCTGAGAATGTCCTGGTTTTAGCACTGCAAGTTCTATGTGCCAAGAAGCTGTCATCCCAGGCAAACCAGAATGGTTGGTTGCTTCGGCCAATCCTGCTTCCTTCCCCTTACTTTGAAATATATTGATCCCTAATAATGATTTTGGGCTTCCCAAATCCCAGGTGGCTCAGTGGTAAAGAATCTGCCTGCCAAGGTAGGAGACACAGGAGATGTGGGTTTGATCCCTGAGTCAGGAATATCCTCTTGAGTAGGAAATGGCAACCCACTTTAGTATGCTTGCCTGGAAACCTCCAGGAACGGAGGAGCCTGGCGAGCTACAGTCCACGGGTTTGCCAAGAGTTGGACACAACTGAGTGACTGAGCACGAGTGTAGTAATAATTTTGCACCCCAAACTCCATCTCAGTGGAACTTCCTGAGAACCCCACATGGACAGAGTGCTGATTACATTGCAAACAACAGACATTCTGGCATCAGACTGTGGGCTCCTAATCTCCAAGCATCACTCATCCATTATTAAAGTGTTCTGGTCACTAAAAAGGGGTGCTCAACAGAGAGCATAGGCAGATTCTGCAGTTCCATTTGGCCCAGGGGAAGTATTTCTTCACAAGAATGAAAGTAGTTCATGTTACTCACTATGCCTAGCCTATGAAGGAGGTATCTATCAATATTCTTATTTTGCAAATGAGAAAGCTAAGGCTTAGAGAATTTGCTTGCCTTAGGACTTTAACCTGGGCACTCTGCTTGTACCTTAGTTTGGATAAACCTGAGTAGCTTAGCATGATAGAATGGAGAGGATCTTTTTGGAGTAGAGGTCATGACAACCCACTCTAGTATTCGTGCCTGGAGAATCCCATGGACAGAGGAGCTTAGAGGGGTTCATAGGGTCTCAAAGAGTCGGACATGACTGAAACAACTTAGCACACGGCGCCCATAGAGTGGGTTCAGTGAAGATTCTACACTTCAGAAAAAGGCCCAGAAACATGGCAAGAGGCTACAATCCAATTTATTAATAAGAGCTAAAAGAGTTTAAGAGCAGGGATTTAAATAATTAGATGTTAGTTGTTTATGTTGCAATAAAGAAAATCTCTGTTGCTCTCTCCATCCTCTTGAACTTCTCAAACTCAAAGCTTCAGTAAAGTTTGGCACAGAAGAGCCTCACATTCCGGATGTGTGTAAACCACCAGGGGCTGCCTGAGCAGAGAACAGGAACTAGTAAAGGCAAGAAGTCAGAGTTAACGGGGCCATGAGGCAGCCGGCTCCAAATTCACCTCATCCCCACCTGCCACCAGGCCTGGAGGAATTTGCAGAAACGTTCAGGAGATTATTAGATTTTCCACAGGCCTGGAAAGAGATTGGAGCCTAATTTGTTTATATCTCTGGGACTAGGGAGATTCCAGATGGCAGCTGAGATGCACGTGCAGGACAAGAGCTTTATTAAGATAAATCAAAATAATAAAGGCAGCTCTTTGGGAGAAGGAAGTAGGAAAATGGGTCATTTGTATTTTCTTTTTTTGTGTGTTTTTTTCTGGGTTTTTAAGATTCCTACAATAAAATCGTGTTACCTCTGTAATCCGAGAGAAGAGCAATAAATGACCAATGTCTATGTCTTCTGTGTTCCTGATTATATAGACTCTTCTGTCTCTTGGATGTGCCTTGTTACTGAAAAGAAACAGATGAAACAAAAACCGCCAAGTAAAACCATGTCACTCAACCTAGATGGGTGGGATGAGGAAGGAGGTAGGAGGGAGGTTCAAGAGGGAGGGGTCATATGTACACCTATGGTTGTTTCATTTTGATGCATGGCAGAAACCATCACAATATTGTAAAGTAATTATCCCCCAATTAAAATTTAAAAAATCGTGTAACTGAGTCACACAGAGGTATTTCATATAGTCATAGAAATATAGTCTACATATTAAGTGAGGCCTCATTACCTTAGTGCAAGAACACTGAAAATGTTTCAAGTCAGTATCCTGGGTCTCGGAAGAGCAAAAGGTCTTTAAGATTTTACATTAATCCTTCAGACTTTAATCAGGTCAAGTTGACATTGATCAGATCAAGGTTTAAACTTGACTTGATTTCTGGCTCATGAAATTTTGAGTGTGCAGGTCATTTTCTCTTAACTTTCCTCTTCTCAAAGTGACATATATATATATATATTATTTATTATTTATATTTTATTTTTATATTTTATTTCTATTTATTATTTATATTTATTTATTTTGCAAACAGATAATGCTTACAAAAACCTTTGAGGTCTCTGGATTAAAGATTCTATATAAAAAGGGAGTTATGACACATGACTGTCCAATTCTTTTGATGATAGAGCTTAGCTAGTCCCTGGTAACTGAGGTGCCCAAATGATGTCGAATCTCCGCTATAAATGGGGGCCTCCTTCACCCTCAAGCAGTGAGGACTGTTGTCATGTCCTGCCTGCTGCTTGTGGCACATGGTGGAATGTCGCTCCGGGACCTTCCTCAGCTGTGTTAAGATCCCCTGTCCGATACACACCGATGCCTCTGCAACTGTCTCTAGGGTTCTTTCTTTGGTCTCGAGGTTGGGCAACTCCAAGACTCGCAGGCCTGTGGGGTGCAGCCCAACAATCACTAAAAAAAAATCAAGGAGAGTTATGATCATGACATATTTCTATGTTATTGGTCAAGCGAGTGACCAACATTCAGACCAAAACCAGAAACAATGATAAACAAGTTTCTTTACCTCTTTCGAGTAACATAGGTGGTAGTCATGAAAGAAATGTCTAATCTAAAACATAAATGTTTTTCCCCTCTTCATCAGAAGTGTTTAACAGCAAAAACAAAGGCATAGTTTATTACTTTGAAATAATTTAAATATTCTGGGGTACAGAGGGCTGAAATTTCCCTGATGTTGTGTCTTGGAAATATCATCTTTTGCTTGCTAATTTCTACACTTGGGCAGAGAGTGGTTAAAAAATGAATACTCCTTGTTTTTTTTAAAAAGTGAAGAGATCCTGAGTGAAGGCATGAAAAATTTAAAGTGTCATTATAAAGAGAAAAGAGATTCTGCGAGCATTTAGATCCATGTCTTGTTTCTTTCTTTCTTTTTTTTGGCTGCACTCCATGCTTTATCAGGATCTTAGTTTCCTAACCAGGGATTGAACCTGGGCCTTGAGCAGGGAGAGTGCAGAGTCCTAACCATTGGACCACCAAGGAATTCTCCAGATACACGTCCTCCTGACTGACAGGTCGGAATGTATTGTTTCTCTCATCCCTGACATTTTAGCCTAAACCTGACCATCAAGCTGTTTTTCCTTCTGCTGAAATGGTACTTACTGTCCAGGAGCTGCTTCTGCTTCTATTCCCGAGTCATTGAGCAAGATTTACTTCTGGGGCCTAATTTATAAACAAATATATTTAAATCTTATAGTGATTTTGAGGTTTCTTTATTACTAATAAGGTCTCGAGAATCGTGAGAATATAAATGTTATCAGTTATGGTCAACTACTCTAGAACTGAAAGAACTTGCAAATATCTTAACCAGATGCATGTGACATTCATTTATGGTAATGACAGCAATAAAATTAGTGGGTAAGGTAAGAAATTAAAAGGAAAAGTTTGTAACTAGGTGATAGACTGTAAAGTTTTTGTATGCTTGTTTTAAAACCTGTTTCCCTGGTTTAGATCCTGGTTTAGAAACTAGCTGTAAAAGACATTGGGGGATAATTAGGGAAAAATTTGAACATGGACTGCATGTTAGATTATATTAAGGAATTAATCTTAATTTTGTTCAGTGAGATAATCTTATATTCACCATGATGGAAAGTGTTCTAGCTTTTTAGTGATGTGTTCTGAAGTATTTGTAGGTTGGATGTCACTATGTTTCTAATTTGCTTTGAAAACTTCAGCATAAAAAGTGAGTTAAAAAAATTAAAATCTGTTTCATGCTGTTTACATTTTAATTCATGATTTTTTCTTCTTAAAACATATCACCTTATTATACTCTTATTTATTTAAACATTTATTTTTATTATAAAATTAAGATAACAATACTACAAAAACTGAAAATTCATAATTCCACCTCGCCCCAAATATTGTCAAGAGGTGTATTTTCTTTCCATTTTTCCTCCTGAATTATATTGTTTTTTTTACTTTGATCAGAGTATATATGATTCAGTCTTCCATGTTTTTGCCCTTAGCATTGTATCTTGAGTCTTGCCTCGTCTTAAATTTCCAAACATACATCCTTTCAGTGCTTCTAAAGGACAAGGTATTTTTAACTTCACTACAAGCCATGCCTGTCCCTACTGTCTGTCTCATGGCCAGTCAAGCCCAGGTGACCCCTTACTGAACGCATGTGGCTTGCCTCATGGCCAGTGAGGCACAGCTGGAGTGGACACGGAAGTGAGCTATTGCAAGAGGAAGTCTGGGCTTCTCCCTCCCATCTCAACCACAGCAGAAAGGCAGCCTTTAGGTCTCCTGCAAAAAGGGGAAAAGTCAGTTGTATATTTGCATGGGGCAGGAGGATGACTCCACAGATGATGCCAATTATAGGGAGAAGTCAGAACTTTGCAATGGTGAAATCTGGGGGTCACCAGTCAAATTCTGTGACCAAATTCTGCATCACCAGTCATGGCGCACTAGACATTATGTACCTCTTGATATGGTGCAACCTGAAGTACAAATCTTCATCTGTGAAATATTGTTGCCAAAATGCTTAATCTACATCTCATGAAGCCTTCTGTATCTATGTTTCAGTTTACAGGAAATCCAGGGAGTTATAAGAAACACTTAAGTGGTACCATGAGGAAACAGTCATACAAATCTAGAAGTCTGGACATTCCACAAAACAACTGGTCTAGACTTCTCAACAGGCCAAAATCATGTGAAGAAAGGAGGAAGAAAGGGGTCTGTTTTATATTAAAAGAGACTTGAAATTCAGAAAAACAAAATGCAATGTGTGATCCTTGTTTGGATCCTGGTTTGAATAAACCAGATATAAATGAAAGTTGGGGAAAAGATAGTATTAGATGGTAATAGAAATTATTGAAATTTTGCTAGATTTGTGACATAGGAGAATGATCTTTTACTTATTGAAGCCAAATGTTCATTGTACAATTTTTATTTTTCAATATATTTGTTCAGTTCAGTTCAGTCGCTCAGTCGTGTCCGACTCTTTGCGACCCCATGAATCACAGCACGCCAGGCCTCCCTGTCCATCACCAACTCCCTGAGTTCACTCAGACTCACGTCCATCAAGTCAGTGATGCCATCCAGCCATCTCGTCCTCTGTCGTCCCCTTCTCCTGCCCGCAATCCCTCCCAGCATCAGAGTCTTTTCCAATGAGTCAACTCTTCACATGAGGTGGCCAAAGTACTGGAGTTTCAGCTTTAGTTAGGTACAGTTAATTTATAATATTATGTTAGTTTCAGGTGTACAGCCTAGTGATTTGTTTTTTTTAAATTATATTTCATTATGTGTGTGCTACAAAATATTGAGTACATTTCCCAGTGCTATAAGGTAAATCCTTGTTGCTTATCTATTTTATATATGCTTGTTTGTATCTGTCAATCCCATACTCCTAATTTGTCCCCTCTCTCCTCTTCTTTTGTAACTATAAGTTTTTCTATATCTGTGAGTCTGTTTCTGTTTTGTATATACATTCACTTGTATTATTTTTAGATTCTACATATAAATGGTATCATATAGTATTTGTCTGTTTTATTCACTAAGTATAATAGTCTCTAGGTCCATCCATGTGCTGCCAGTGGCAATATTTCATTCTTTTTTATGGCTGATTAATATTCCATTATATACTAACCTTTGTTGGCAAAGTAATGTCTCTGCTTTTGAATATGCTATCTAGGTCATAACTTTCCTTCCAAGGAGTAAGCGTCTTTTAATTTCATGGCTGCAGTCACCATCTGTAGTGATTTTGGAGCCCAGAAAAATAAAGTCTGACACTGTTTCCACTGTTTCCCCATCTATTTCCCATGAAGTGGTGGGACCGGATGCCATGATCTTCATTTTCTGAATGTTGAGCTTTAAGGCTATGGTTTTTCCTGTGGTCATGTATGGATGTGAGAGTTGGACTGTGAAGAAGGCGGAACGCCAAAGAATTGATGCTTTTGAACTGTGGTGTTGGAGAAGACTCTTGAGAGTCCCTTGGACTGCAAGGAGCTCCAAACAGTCCATTCTGAAGGAGATCAGCCCTGGGATTTCTTTGGAAGGAATGATGCTAAAGCTGAAACTCCAGTACTTTGGCCACCTCATGAGAAGAGTTGACTCATTGGAAAAGACTCTGATGCTGGGAGGGATTGGGGGCAGGAGGAGAAGGGGACAACAGAGGATGAGATGGCTGGATGGCATCACTGACTCGATGGACGTGAGTCTGAGTGAACTCTGGGAGTTGGTGATGGACAGAGAGGCCTGGCGTGCTGCGATTCATGGGGTCGCAAAGAGTCGGACACGACTGAGCGACTGATCTGATCTGATATATATATATATGCTTAGTTGCTCAGTCGTGTCCAACTCTTTGCACCCCCAAGAACTGTAGTCCACTAGTCTCCTTTGTGGAACTGTCCAGGCAAGAATACTGGAGTGGGTTGCCATGCCCTCCTCCAGGAGATCTTCCCAACCCGGGGACTGAACCCAGGTCTCCTGCATTGCAGGTGGATTCTTTACAGTCTGAGCCACCAGGGAAGCCCATATATGTGTATATATATATAAATATCACATATTCTTAAGCCAGTTATCTGTTGAAGCACACTTGAGTTGTAGCCATGTTTCGGCTATTGTAAATAACACTGCTATGAACAGTGAGTACAGGTACATTTTTGAATTAGAGTTTTTAACCCAGGAGTGGAATTACTGGCTCATATGGGAATTGCACTTTTAACTTTTTAAGGAACCTCCATACTGTTTTCCATAGTGGCTGTATTTTCTCAATATATTTTAAGTATTTCATCATTAAAAAGGTCTTCTGTGAATGGAGTACAGGCAGGAGAAGAGTTTTTCTTTCACTAGTAGTGGGCTGAGATATTTCTATTATTTTCTGTTATAATAAATAAGTTACTACTCAAGACATGCAAGATGAGATAATCAAATAGTATAAAGTTATACAAAATTAAACAGACTATATTTTCAAAGTGGTAGAATTTTAATTCATTTGCTTCTCTTAGAGATGAGGATAACACAGGCAGGCAGTCTTAAAATAGGAACACCTAATGCCTACTGCACAGGTGGATAGAGACAACAACTACAATGCATAGATATTCAGGACCTACCACATCCCAGGCACCATGCCAAGTGTTCGAGATACTACAAGAGATGCCAGTGTGGTCCCTGCCACAGTGGGATGTACTCTCTGAAGGGGAAGACAGACAAAAACATGCAACCAGACAAGCAATGTAACAGGAGCAATTCCTCTTGTGGGGGAAACAAACAGGGCTGCAAAAGAGAACCACAGGGGTGATGGTCAGGAAAGGGGTCTTCCTGGAGGCATATTGAGGCTGAATCCTGTGAGAGGAAAAGTAAGCCAGGGGACTGGCAAAGAGAAGAGCCATCTAGATGGAGGAAACTGTGTGTGCAAAGACCTTAATTAGGAAAAAGGAATTGAATAAAACCAGTGTGACGTAGATGTTATGAGCACAGGGCACTGTGGTAAGCTGGAGAAATAGCTTTTAGGCCATGGCAAGGAATTAGGTTTTTTCCTAAGTGTGATGGACAGCCATGTTCAGTAGCATTCATTTATTTTAAAAATTCCATTTTGAAGAAGGTTTAAGGAAATTGCCAGCACGTTGAAAGCTTAGGGACCACGTGTTGCATACTTCAACCACACTCAGTATGACCATTCAGGGTAGTGCTCTCAGCTCTTCTAATTGGATGTCTCCCACCCTTCAACATGGCCAGTGGATACTTATTGGTGCATCAGGAATCTATTGCTTGGTAACAACTTATCCCAAAATGTGGTGACTTCAACCAATAATGAATATTTATTATTTCACAGTTTCTGAGGGTCAGGAGTTCAAGAGCGGTTTATCTGATCTGATCTGTCTGATCTGGTTTGAGGGTCTCTCATGCAGTTTCAGTCAAGGTGCTGGCTGAGGACATTGGACATCTTGGTCGGGACCAGAGGAGCCACTGCCAAGATGGCGCCCACACAGGGCTGTGGTCAGGAGGCCTGGCTTTCCTGTCATGTGATCCTCTTCATGAGGTTACTTGAGCATCCTCATTGCATGGCAGCCGACCCCACTCAAGTGAGTGATCCCACTAAGAGTAAGGAGGAAATTACAGTGCTCTTCATAGTCCTGGAGGCAACATACACTGTCACTTCTGCCTCCCTAAGAGATGGGTTGCTAAGTCCAGACCACATTCAAGGGGAGGGAAATTAAGCCTTATCTCTTGAAAGGAGGTGTTTCTAAAAATCTGTGGACATATTTTAAAATCACCACATTCAGTGACCCAACACATGTCATCCTCTGTGGGAAGCCTGCCTTGATTTTTCCGAGCAGAGCCGGTCGCTCTCTGCTCTGTTTTCAGGGCACTTCATTTCTGTCTTTTACAGCTCTTGCCTTGTTTATGGAAGTCTATTTACCCATCTATCTTTCTCACTAGACCAGATGCTCCTTCAGGCCTAGGGACATGTCTTCTGGATCTTCTGTGTCCTCAATCTGCTCATTAATGAAATTCTCATACCATCACAGGACACTATCATCCACCCCTCCTGAGTCAGGGTTTTTAAAAGACCCTTTCTCACTCCGTCCTTTTCCTGCCTGTCTTGATTTACTCATTGTATTATACATAGACATATCTTCTCAACAAGGTAATAAACTCCCAAAATAGGACTATCTTAGTCATCTCTCTTTTTAAATTCCTCATGGTTCCAAAGGCATAGCTCTGTATTATAATAATAAATATCCTTTTAGAAGAATTAAACAGGAGAGGGCCCTGCATAGTTAAAAAAATCTTTTCAGCTTCTTTGGTAATTGAAATATCTCCTGGCTAGCTCAGCTCTATGTAAACTCTAATAAAGAAAAATGACCTCAGTTCATAATGCAGGAAACATTCAGTGTTGCAAAAAGAACTCTGAAGCACAAGGAGTCTTCCATTCTGTTCTGTTTGCTTCCTTATTGTTTGAGAGACTCAAGATCTAACACTGTCAGGATGTCCTTATCGTTCAATGGAAAGAATGTGAGGAGATCTTTTTGTTTTCTCTCTAAACACTGAAAAGCCATATTCCCTCCTAGAGTCACAAAGTATCATCCCTCCCTTGGCCTTAGTTTCTAAGTGTGTTAAGTGTCATTCAGTCCTGTCTGACTCTTTGCAACCCCATGCATTGTAACCCACCAGGCTCCTCTGTCCATGGGATTCTCCAGGCGAGAATACTGGAGTGGGGTGCCATTCCCTTCTTCAGGGGATCTTCCCAGCCCATGAATCGAACCCAAATCTCCCAAATTACAAGCAGATTCTTTACCATCTGAGCCCAATAGGATATTGTCAATTCAGGTAGTTTTATCGAGATTAAGTTAGAAGCTTAGCTGACCTTGGTTCTGATTTTTAAGAATCTTGGACATCCAGAGAAGTCTTCTGGGGCAGATTTCTCTGGGGTTTGGAGAAATGATTGGACCAGCTCTGAGCCTGTGACAGGCCCAGGTAGGGGCCGGGGAGAAGAGGTGAGCAGAGCCTGGGACATGACCTGCCCCTCTGCCCTGCTTCATCTGACAAGGAAGTTCTTTCTTATGGTTCATCATTAAAGAATTGAGGTGATTGCACATTAAAACAGAAACAAAAGAGAAATAATGGAAGAGCCTTCAACAAAACAGCCAATGCCGCATTTTAAAGGGTCATTTTCTTCTCAAAAGAAAAAAAATAAATGCATGTCAACTCCTTTCCTTTCTTTGTCTGACCTGTAAAGACAGAGCCGCCTTTAAAAAAAAAAATTATTTGACTGCAGTGGGTCTTAGTTGTGGCACATGGGAACTTTGATCAATGTGGGATCTTTAGTTAAGGCTTGTGAACACATAGCTGTGGCATGTGGGAACTAGTTCCTGATCCGGAATTGAACCTGGGCCCCCTGCACTGGCAGCGTGGTGAAGTCTTAGCCACTGGACCACCAGGGAAGTCCCAAGACAGATCTGCCTTGACAGAACAAAAATGCCTGCTTTTAAGGGACTCTCCTGTTTGTCAGAAGACTATCTCTTCATGCTAAATCAGAAGCCCAGGTTTCACACTAAACATGAAAGCCCAGAACATGGTATCTGGCACACAGTAGGCTCTCAGGCAATGGTGACTGCTTGGATGGTTATAGTGCTAAGGCTGGTTGGGTTCTCTGCTACTGTGACAACGAAGCTGTCATAAAATTCCTGGACTACTTCTCCAACAAGAGAGCAAATAAGTCCTAAAGGAAGAGTCAGAGAGTCTGGATTTCACTGGGTGGTATTTATTTGGCTTTGACACATTTGCATTCGGCACAACTCAATTAAACAGCAGAGTAAACCTGAAAGAAAGAACTAGGCTTTTAAAGATGTTTGAACGAAGTGCATCCTGGGAAACCTCTCCTCCTCAGGGGAGCATGGCAGGAGGCCACTTGAAGGAGAAACACCTCCACCCTTCTAAGGGAGGATAGGAGACAGAGGGTGTTTGTTTCACAGAGAAGTCGGCAGCACAAATTACTGTTTTCTTTGTTAAACCGATTTCTGAAACATGTTAGTACCTTGCCTGACTGCTGCCTGAAAGGATGGAGGGCAGAGAATAAAACTGCAAATTGTTGGTTAGTTATACAATATTTGAGTTTTGACAAATCTGGAATTCATGCTAAAATTGTATTTAATTTCAAAGGTAATGTGAAATTTGGGAAATTTAAAATCTTGGTGATAATAAATGAAGTGATAAATCAATTTAAAATTCAATGCAGAAAGATCAAGAGTTAAAAAGCAAAATCATCGCAGTTAATACACGTTCTCCCCTGTGGTTCTCTTTTCTAAGTCAACTGAAAATATTTAATCATGTGCCTTTAATTAAAGCTCTACACCCATGGAGTAAAACAAAGTGGAGTTTGTTTCACTTAGACAAGAATATCTAATGGTTCCATCTATAAAATTGATATCTAAAAATATACATTTCTAACAAACTCCATTTTGTTTCAAGTTGTGGAAAAACCGAATCTTCCTGAGGGGAAACAGCCTTAAACATCTCTTCCTTTTTTTTTTTTTTGATCACATGGCATGGGGGATCTTAGTTCCCCGAGGCCTCCTACATTAGATTGCTGAGTTTTAACCATAGGCCCGCCCAGGGAAGTCCCCATCTCTTCCTTTGTGTTTTTGTTGTTATTTTGTCTTTTAATTGTATCTCATTCACAATGCTTATTACTGTATTAACTTGGCCTGAGCAATTGTATTTACATAATTGTCAGAGTGGGATAAGCAACCTGAAATTTATTTGCAAAGAAGCACCAACTAATTTCACCAACCACCCCCAGACCAAGGAGGAGAATTCACAGAAGCTCCGTGTGACTCACTGGATGCTCACCAGGGAGACAGAGGAGAGGACTGTGTCATGGTGGAAGGCAGGCTGGCCTGGGTCCTTCGTTCTAGCCCAGTCCTGCTGGGAACAGTCTCTAAATCAGGACAGGCCATTCCCCATCTATGTTCTCCATTTCCTTCTCTAGACTTTGAGTGGGTTGGTTATATGGCTCTTAAGATGCAGCTAATATTTAACAAGTCTTGCACATCTGTACACAGCAAGGTTCCATGATGTCCAATGTGACATAGAGCATAGGCGAGTCTGCAAACAAGTCTGGAGCAAGATAGTCTTGGCTCAGAGTGACTCTTAGGTGAGTGACTCACTGCCCTGTTCCTCATTTATAAAATGTAGATGATAATGAATCCCATGATATAGGACTGTTGTGAGGTCTAAATGTGATAAACCCCTTAGAATAGAGTCTGGTATAAATGCTAGTTGACATTTGATTTAAAAAAATACTTTCCTTTCCAGATGGGTTCAGTGCTTTTGCCTGGTCACCACCCCCAACTGTCTGGAGTGTCCATATGTCTCCTGTGAATATTTTGAGACTTTTATTATCCCATGGAAGTGTTTGATGGATGTTCTGCATGGTTATTAGAGATCTAATTTTCAAGCTGTGAAAAAAAAAAGTGAAACTTGTTAGGGAAAAGAGCCTTAATCTTTAAATACCTCTAATGTTCTTTGGTTTTAATCTCATGTGCAGTGGCTGCTATTTAATGCCTCTGCATGGCAGTAAGTATCAGGATCTGAAGATTAAGTGTCAGGATCTCAAGGACGGTATTAGAAATGTTGTCGATGGTTCCCACAGTTTTACAAGTTATTAGAGTTTTGCCTAGACCCCCACTCAAAGGCCTTTATTCATGCACTCATTCACTCTTTCACTCACAAGCTTTTATTGAGCACTTACTATGTGTCAGTCACTGGAAAAGAGAAATAATACATGGTTTCTCCTTTAGCAGAGCTCAAAGCCTATGGGGAAGACAGATGAACAAATTTATAGATTACCAAAGTGGTAAGCACTGTTTTAAGAACATGAACAAAATGCTGTGGGAGCCCAGAGGACTGAGCAACTGATTGTGCCTGGAGGAGTCAGGAAGTGACAGCTGAGCAAGTAAAGCCTTCGTATGTAATTGCACATGTGTTTATCTGTCTGGGTGTTTCAGGGAGAGGCAGAGCAAAGGCAAGGTGAAAAGGGTTGAGAGTCACTGAAAGGCACAATCTACATTACATTCCTGGGAAAGAATTAGCTTCTTTTGAAAGTGGTGGGAGAGGGCTTCCCTGGTGGCTCAGTGGTAAAGAATCTGCCTGCCAATGCAGAGAGGCGGGTTTGATACCTGGTCCAGGAAGATCCCGCATGCTGCAGAGCAACTCAGCCCATTTGCCACAACTACTGAGCCTGTGCTCAAGAGCCCGGGAGCTGCAACTCTTGAAGCCTGCATGCAGAAGAGCCTGTGTTCCACAAGAGAAGCCACACCTGAATCTGGCAACTAGAGAGTAGCTCCTGCTTACCACAACTAGAGAAAAAGCCTCACAGCAATGAAGACCCAGCACAGCCAATAATAATATAATAATAAAATAAAAATAAAATTAAGTGGTGGGAGAGAGAGAAGGAACAAGCTCATCTAACATTCCAGCTTCTTCCAGGATGAGAACATTTATATCAGATATCCTGATGGCAAAGGCAATAGCACTGTGGGTACTTAAACGTTAAGTCTAGAACTTAAAAGCAGATGTATAATGATTTTGAGGGCTTCCCTGATTGCTCAAGTGGTAAAGAATTCGCCTACAATGCAGGAGACACAAGAGACGTGGGTTTGATCCCTGGGTTTGGAAGATGCCCTGGAGGAGGAAAATGGGAACTCACTCCCGTATTCTTTTTTTTTTAATTTTATTTTATTATTATTTTTTTAAATTTTATTTTATTTTTAAACTTTACAATATTGTATTGGTTTTGCCAAATATCAAAATGAATCCGCCACAGGTATACATGTGTTCCCCATCCTGAACCCCCTCCCTCCTCCCTCCCCATACCATCCCTCTGGGTCGTCCCAGTGCACCAGCCCCAAGCATCCAGTATCGTGCATTGAACCTGGACTGGCGACTTGTTTCATATATAATATTATACATGTTTCAATGCCATTCTCCCAAATCATCCCACCCTCGCCCTCTCCCACAGAGTCCAAAAGACTGTTCTATACATCAGTGTCTCTTTTGCTGTCTCATATACAGGGTTATTGTTATCATCTTTCTAAATTCCATATATATGCGTTAGTATACTGTATTGGTGTTTTTCTTTCTGGCTTACTTCACTCTGTATAATAGGCTCCAGTTTCATCCACCTCATTAGAACTGATTCAAATGTATTCTTTTTAATGGCTGAGTAATACTCCATTGTGTATATGTACCACAGCTTGCTTATCCATTCATCTGCTGATGGACATCTAGGTTGCTTCCATGTCTTGGCTATTATAAACAGTGCTGCGATGAACACTGGGGTACACGTGTCTCTTTCCCTTCTGGTTTCCTCAGTGTGTATGCCCAGCAGTGGGATTGCTGGATCATAAGGCAGTTCTATTTCCAGTTTTTTAAGGAATCTCCACACTGTTCTCCATAGTAGCTGTACTAGTTTGCATTCCCACCAACAGTGTAAGAGGGTTCCCTTTTCTCCACACCCTCTCCAGCATTTATTGCTTGTAGACTTTTGGATCACAGCCATTCTGACTCGCGTGAAATGGTACCTCATAGCGGTTTTGATTTGCATTTCTCTGATAATGAGTGATGTTGAGCATCTTTTCATGTGTTTGTTAGCCATCTGTATGTCTTCTTTGGAGAAATGTCTATTTAATTCTTTGTCCCATTTTTTGATTGGGTCATTTATTTTTCTGGAATTGAGCTATAGGAGTTGCTTGTATATTTTTGAGATTAGTTGTTTCTCAGTTGCTTCATTTGCTATTGAAACTAAAGACATATATATAGAAAACTGTAAAACACTGGTGAAAGAAACCAAAGAGGACACTAATAGATGGAGAAATATACCATGTTCATGGATTGGAAGAATCAATATAGTGAAAATGAGTATACTACCCAAAGCAGTTTATAGATTCAATACAATCCCTATCAAGCTACCAACGGTATTCTTCACAGAGCTAGAACAAATAATTTCACAATTTGTATGGAAATACAAAAAACCTCGAATAGCCAAAGCGATCTTGAGAAAGAAGAATGGAACTGGAGGAATCAACCTACCTGACCTCAGGCTCTACTACAAAGCCACAGTCATCAAGACAGTATGGTACTGGCACAAAGACAGAAATATAGATCAATGGAACAAAATAGAAAGCCCAGAGATAAATCCACGCACATATGGACACCTTATCTTTGACAAAGGAGGCAAGAATATACAATGGATTAAAGACATTCTCTTTAACAAGTGGTGCTGGGAAAACTGGTCAACCACTTGTAAAAGAATGAAACTAGAGCACTTTCTAACACCATACACAAAAATAAACTCAAAATGGATTAAAGATCTAAATGTAAGACCAGAAACTATAAAACTCCTAGAGGAGAACATAGGCAAAACACTCTCCGACATACATCACAGCAGGATCCTCTATGACCCACCTCCCAGAATATTGGAAATAAAAGCAAAAATAAACAAATGGGACCTAATTAAACTTAAAAGCTTCTGCACAACAAAGGAAACTATAAGCAAGGTGAAAAGACAGCCTTCACTCCCGTATTCTTGCCTGAAAAATCCCAAGGATAGAGGAGCCTGGCAAGCTATAGTCCACAGAGTCACAAAGAGTTGGACATGACTGAATGACTAAGCAATGATTTTGAGACGCCCTGTCTTCCCCTCACAAACAACCTGGTATAACCATAAACCAGCTAAATTCATCCTAAAATGTATGTAGCATGGGATGCATCCACAATTCTCCAAGTGTTTTTTAAGGTAGGCTTGTGAGTGAGGTAAAGAAGATATATGTTAGAATATGGAAGATAAACAGAAAGATTTTACAATCTCACAAAATCAATGTAACGGACATGCATATACCCACCACTTAGATTCAACCATAGTTAACAATTTTCCATTTTACCATATTTGATTCAAATAAAGATATGTCTGTGTGTGCATATATACAAATTTTGGAGCCATTTAAAATAACATTGCCAATATTGTGATATTTTATACCTAAATATTCTATAAATATGCTACCCCCCTCCCCAAATAAGGACATTTTCCTCCTTACCCAAACACCAGTATCATGTCTAACAGAATAAATTCCCTAATTTCTAATACTGAACCAGTATTTATTTCCCCCTGGTTGTCCCAAATTATCTTTTATAGCTCCTTTTTAAAAAACAAGACAAATATTTGTTTTTAATGGGTGGCATAGATTTTTGGACAGACTCCTTGGAGAGACATGGACTAGTATAATTTCTACTTTAAACTGTATTTTGCATTTTGCCAGATTTCTCTGAAGCCTGAAATATCACTTAGGCTTGTCTAAGTATACATAAATGCTCAAGAGAAATGGGATTAATCTGCCAAGGAAAGCTAAAGAAAAGAAGAGCTGGGATTTAGAAAACAGTGACATTCTAAGAACCTCAGTCCTTCAGGCTGAGTCTCTCAGAAAGATTGATCTATTTTTTTTTTTTTAAACAGAGAGCCCTGGTGATATTAAATTGATGGTAAAACAAAAATTCTAACAGATAATACTCAACTTTTTTTCTTGACTCTCCACAGTGAGCTTGGGTACTTTAATCAGATGTTAGAAAATTTTTAAAAACTGAAGCAAGAACATTCTGACTGCTTTTCAAAATTCTCTTTTCACACCTCCCCTTACCATCTCACGCCACCCAGGATTCAATCAGTGCCGCTGCCAGCCCTGCCAGGCGCTGTGCCCCAAATGCGAGACATTCTCCAAGGTGAGCAGCTGATGGAAGGTGCTCTGACTCCCGGGAAAATGAAAAATGTTTGTTTCTACCAAGAGAACTAAAGCCACGGTTGAAGGGAGAAGATCTTATTACAGAATAAGAATTGGAGACTAAAGGTGATACATTTAAAATATTTTGAAATAATCTCCAATTTACAGAAAAGTTATAAGCAAAGAATTTTGTTCCAAAATCATATAAGAGTAACATAATCCCTAATACTTTATTCCTTTTTGGCACCAGGGACTGGTTTTGTGGAAGACAATTTTTCTATGGATCGGGGCCAGGGAGTGGGAGGGGAAGGTTTTGAAATAATTCAAGCACATTAATTATTGTGCACTTTGTTTATATTATTATTACATCAGCTCCACCTCAGGTCATCAGGCACTAGATCCTGGAAGTTGTACTTCCAGGAAGTACACTGGAATCACAGTGTATTCTATGGAATCACAGTACATCTACCAAAATTAGGGAATTAACCCTGATAGGTTACTATGATCTAACACTCAGATTTCATACAAATTTCGCCAAATTCCTTTATAGAAAAAAAGGTTCAGTTTAGAATCACATGTTGCCTTTAGTTGTCACATCCCTGTAATCTCCAGTCTGGAAAAATCCTTCAGTCTTGACTTGAATTTTGTGATTTAAAAAATTCTGAGGACTCTGGACCAGTTGTTTTGTAGAATGCCCCTTGGTTTATTTTTGTCAGATGTTTGCACACAAGTAGATTAAGTTTGCACATTTTGGCAGGAATATTACAGGACTGATGATGATGTGGTCTTCTGATTGCAACCCATTTGGGTGGCATGATTTTGATTTGTCCCTTTAGTGATAATATTCACTTTGATACTTTGATTAAGATGTTATCTGCCAAGCTGCATTGTTGTAAAGTTACCTTTTTCTCTTTTGCAATTATTTAGTATTTTGTGAGGAGGTATTTTGTAATGATGTAAATGTCCTGATTTTAATCAAGCTTCAAATTCATTCATTTATTAATTTTTGTCCTTAAGGTTTGTATTTCCATTTTAGTCAATGGTTTATAATTTGTTACTATCATTGTGTATTTTGATGCTCAGATTTTCCTGGATTTGTTTAACCATAGCCCTTTTGAGCTGACTTATGTGTCCTTTTGACAAAGCCTCATCACTCTTTGAGCACTTCTTTCTTTCTGACACAAAATATATTCCAAATTTACCTATACTTTCCAGGCTCCAGCCCTGAATCAGCCATTTCTCCTTTTAGTGGAGAATGGTATTTATTGGATTGGCCAAAAAGTTTGTTTGGGTTTTTCCATAAGATGTTACGGAAAAATCTGAACGAACTTTTTGGCCAATACAATATAAGCTGGGTATGCTTCTGTTGGGTTTCCCAGGTGGGGTGGTGATAAAGAATCCACCTGCTAATGCAGGAGACACAGGAGATGTGAGTTCAATCCCTGGGTCTGAAAGATCCCCTGGAGGAGGAAATGGAAACGTGCCTCAGTATTCTTGCCTGGAAAATTCCATGGATAGAGGAGCCTGGCAGGCTACAGTCCATTGGATCACAAAGAGTTGGACCGACTGAGGGACTAAGCACACATACACATGCTCCTTGTTACTGGGGATCTTCTCTCAGGCTCTCTTATTGTACAGAACTAACCAGTATATATGTTCACTACTTTCCTATTGCTGCTGTAATGCTTACGACAATACATATTTATTATCTCAAGTTCTGGAGATCAGAATGCTTCAAATCAAGGTGTCAGCAGCGCCATGTTCCTTTTGAGGCTCTCAGAGAGTATTCATTTCCTTGCCTTTCCAGCTTCTAGAAGCTGCCTGCATTCCTTAGCTTGTGGCCTCTTTGTCACAAATGTCAAGTAGCCAGCAGCACAGTATCTTCAAATCTTTCTCTCCTGCCTCTACTTCTGTCATAACATCTCTGACCCTCCTGCCTTCCAACATAATCACAAGTACCCTTGTGATTA
>NW_011494607.1:7159486-7172942 GCF_000754665.1 Bison bison bison
CCCCACCCTCCGGCCCCCAGATAATCCAGGATAAGTTTCCCATCTCAGGATATGTAATTATATCCACAAAGTCCCTTTTGCCCTGTGAGGTAACACAGTCACAGATACGGGGCATTAAGATGGAGACATTTGGGGAATCCATTATTCTACCTTCCACAGTAGGTATGTGAGTATATACACATTGATTTCTGTATCTATATGAATACATTGGAAACCATGTTTCACCTAGATACTGCCAATTCTGATCAAACAACTGCAGAGTTCATTTCTGTTTCAATATTTTCAACTGTCTTATGGCTCAGCTGGTAAAGAATCCACCTGCAATGCAGGAGACCTGGGTTCGATTCCTGGATCAGGAAGATACCCTGGAGAAGGCAAAGGCTACCACCAGTATTCTGGCCTAGAGAATACCGTGGACTATCCATGGGGTCACAAAGAGTTGGACATGACTGAGTGACTTTCACTTTCACTCTTTACCAACAGTGAGAAACCTAGCTCCCCCTGTCCTTAGTAAGTTAACTCATGTGATTTATCACTTCTGTGTAACCAGTCTCTTATTCCACTCCCATCCTCTGACCCCTGCCGGAATGTCCTCTGATCTGCTTGGACTCTGATATGTTACACTTGGCTGCCCTTCCTTGGGGACACTCTCTCACTCCACGTGGACTCTGCTACTCCAAGCCAGCCTGCTGCTTGCAGAAGCACCCCCAGCAGACCCACTATGGGGATACTCTTCTCCCCCTACTGGGGCTCCAACAGCTAGTTCTGATCACCTCTTAGGTCTGTGCCTTGCCCCACCTAATGGATTTAGGAGCAATCTGTTGCGAGAAGGAAGAAAAGTCCAAATGGCGTATTTTTAGGAAGGAGAAGGGGCACTGAAATCCTGGTCCGAATGAGGGCGAGCAGTTGGAGTGCTGTTGGGGTGGGAGGAGAGTAAACTGAGAGAAAAGGACCAAACAACCGGGGGCTTGAGGCCTGAGAAATATTTGTGCAGTAATGTGCCCCTGGTCTTTGGCCTCTTTGCGTTTTTGAGGAGTTGCCGCATATTTTTCTGGGCTGAGAAGGCTGCCACCAGCCTGGAGCCGCATCAAACCACTTTTTATTTAAAAACCTCCCTTTGGCTCCTGGTGTTTTTTATGCTGATTAAGAACACTGACTTGGCTACATGAGCAAGAGGGCTGATGGCTGCTCAGTCTCTTGAAGCAGAAGAAGCTTTTGATCAAGTTGAGTGGGAGTTGATGTTTGAGGTACTTTAAAAAATGAAGTTGGGAGATAAGCTTATGAACTGAATTTGAACTTCATTCCAAGTTCATTGAACAGAAAGGTTTCAAATCCTTTTAATCTGGAGAAAGCCCATCGTAATCGCCCTTTTCATCCCTTATTTTTCTTTAAGATAAAGTTCCTTCTCAAATTGCTGAGCGTTTATCTAACTACTGAGAAGGGCACTTCAAAAATAAACTCTGAGGCTTAAAGATGTATGAGTTTCTTTCTTTCTGAGGGGATGGTGGCATCTTAGCTCGGCTGCCTTCTCTTTTCATCCCCTAGCACCCAGACTAATGATGCTGTCTGCAGTGACTAGGAAGGTCCAGTTTTTCTGAGAGGATCTGGGGCTGTGCTTGACTTTGCAGTAAGGGGCTAAGGGTTGGCTGCACAGAAAGAAGAAGCTTGTGGGTTCTAATCTCAGTTCCTCCTCTGACTTCTCAGTGACATTAGGCAAGTCACTTCCTTTCCACATGTTTGGTCTGCTTCATCCACCATCTGGAGCAAATGATACCCCTTGTCCATTTATCTCACAGGGATGTCGTCAGGGCTGATTAATGTACAGGGCAGTCAAACATTGCATACGTGCGATGAGCTCAGAAAAGTCAGACCGTGAACCCTGAGACTTCTTCCAATTAGGGGTGATCTTTCCATTTAAGAATGAGCTATGTTTATAGTGCTAGTAATTTGGGGGCCATTTCACTGTTTGTCTTATTAGTTCAACTCATGCTATCATTAGTTATATACATAATAATACGCTTGGCTCAATACAGATGAAATCATCCACTTCAGTATTTTTTGTGTACTTCCTGTGTGCTTGGCACTCTCTGTACTAGACTTAAAAACCTAAGGAAAAACCAAATTATGGGAAGGTCAAAAAATGTGAAATATTTATGAGTAAATTCATGTTTATGTTTCTACTGTTCCCTCTGATGATTTATTTGTTTAAACAGAGGTGCCTATTTTCTGTCATATAACTTATCTGTGGGAAGCTGAGCTTCAGTTTCCTGAGTATTTGTGAAAGACATAGCTTAGTCTTTTTAAAAGGAAAGGCTCCTTTAGCCAATCTCTCATAGAATGACAGTCCCCCTAAAGACATGGTGTTCCACTTAATTTCCACGTAGCTGTTCCCTGCTAAAATGGGCATTAACCCACATCAGGCCTGTCCCTTTGCAGTGCCAAGCAGGTAGTAAAATTGAATACCATCGTATATTCTCAACATAGGGAGGTTAAGCCAAATTGGACATGAATTGAAAACTAAGCTAAAAATGATTATCTCATCCTCCTGGAAAGTCTTCACCCTGCCCATGTGGAAAGAACTGCTTTCCACTGGCCACCACCCCCTTCCCGGGCAGATGGCCTCTGCCTTCAATGACGTGACCTTTGTAAGTGCAGCGGTAGGAAAGCCTTGTGCTTTTTGTATCAACCAGAGCTGACGGTTAAGTTTCAAATACCAAGGGGAGAAAAAAAAAAAACCCACAAAATAATACAACACAGAGTGGGAAAGAAGGGTTTGGCAACTTTGTTTCCAGTTGCTGGCTTTGGCTCTGAGTAGGGCTTCTGACTGCTGCTTCTGGAAAACCTTTGGACTATTTTCGACAGACGGAACAGGCCACATGAAATGTCTATTATTACTTCAGTCTTGGCTGGCTCTAGCACATAGCATCAGCTGCCTTCTGTCCTCGTCCTGCAGTCTGATTCCTGAGGGTAGCTCCCAAACATGGAGACATTCCCCAGAGCCTCACTGCTTAGTGGTGAGACCACCCCCAGTTAGATCTTCTCCACCCTGTTGCTGCTGATGTTTCTGGAGGACAACAAAGCCCAGCCTGATTTTTCTTTTCTAGAACTGTGTCAAAATCTAAGGTACCAGTGAGCCCTTCAGTCTGAAGCCAGAAGAAATTCTCTAGGATTGCAAGGTTTAAGATGCCCGGGTGTTTCTAATCAGTATTTGAAAAGCAGGGACACTGTAATCAGTTCTGTAAGCAACTCCCACATCGAGAGCTTGGTTTTGCTCCCCAAATTCTATTTTCTCTTTCTTGGTGAAGGGGTAAGGATGAGACTTTAAAAAGAATCCGTGAAGTTTCAAGTGTTTAAAAGTAAAATTCTCCTATCTTTACATGTGTAACCTCAGGACTGAAAAAAGCCCAGAGGCCTGTGGTCTAACCTGTTGATGTTGACATTCCCTGGGCTCCTACAAAAGAGGAGGGGCTTGTCCATTTCCTCGGGCTTTGGACCCTGTAAGATAACTCTGTGGTGTGCCAAAAGGCTAGGATTGGCTGTTTTTGATTTTTATTAGGACTCCTGAGCTTTAGGAAAATGGCATTTTAGCTGGAGGATGGAGCAGCTTTGTTTTTGAAATGTATTTTTGTTTCTTCAATCTCAAGTGCCACTGCCTTGGGAACCATTAAAAATGGAAGCATGATGACAAGACGACAAGCATCTTTAGACAGATCAGTTGGTAGAGAAATTGAGCCAAGGAAGGGCCAGGGCGGTAGGGTTACGACTTTGTCACTGATCTACTTGTGCAGCGAGCTGAACCCACTCTTGATTGCTTCACAACTCCATTTCTCTCTCTGTAAAGTCAGGATGAAGTCAAGATGCTTACCTTCACGGCACCAGCAATATGGCAAAAGGATTGTCTAGAGGCAGATGCCCTGTTTGAGTTTTAACCCCACCACTTCTAAGTGTGCAACTTTGAGCGAGTTAACATATCTCTGCGCCTCAGTTTCCTCATCTGTAAAATGGGGATAACAACAGTACCTTACTTCTTAGGACTGTTGTGTAGACTATGTGTCAGAATACAGATAAAATGCTTGTTCTGTCAGTATTAGCATTGTTTTATGTGTCTGGAGCTAGTACTGGTATTACTATTATGATCTAACCAGAAATACTGAGGTTCAAAGAAGTAAAGCAATAAACACAAATAGAAATTTACCTTGAGTCTACTTTTTTTTTTTTTTTTAATCCAGTCATTTTATAGACAAGACAAGAACTTTTGCAAATGTGAACTCACTGGGACTATTTCACAACTGCCTCTCCATGATGTCAGCAAACATCTAAAGAATAAGCAGAGTGACGCAAGATCAAGGAGCAGACTGGGAGTTCCCTGCCCCTGTCACCACATCCAGGCTTAGGCCAAAGCACTTATAGGATCTCAGTGAGATCCTCATAACAATTATTTTAGATGGCATTTGCATTTTACAAACATTAATTAGTTTCTGGGGTGAGGTGTGCACTGTGTCACTCCCTGGACTGGGTTCATTCAGTTAGAAATAAACAAATGCTCTGAGATGTTGTGTTCTGAAGGATCCACTTACAGAGATGAGAGAACCCAAAGCCACAGAGTCAGGGAAAACCTGGATCTCACTTGGGTCTTGTCTTTTTAAAACTGGCTCTATTCTTCCTATTTGGGCTGATTTTCTGCTTTTCCCTTCATTTGCTTCAGCTCTGCCTCCCATGGTCCCAATGTCATCAAGTACTCAGGCTTTCATCATGTTGGCCATCTTGCAAAGTTTCCCTTTCTTACCTTCCAATCCATATTTTGCTTATCTTTTAAGGCCCCCCAAATCAGCTTTCCTGCTCATATATATATCCCTTTCTATGCTGCTCTCATGATTTCTCTCAGCATCTAGTATGTACATAAAAAGAATTATGTATGTAAAAAAAGGCTTCCAGGGACTTCGCTGATGGTCCAGTGGTTAAGAATCCACCTTCCAGTGCAGGGGATGTGGGTTTGACCTCTGGTCAGGGAACTAAGATCCCACATGCTGTGGGGCAACTGAGTCTGTGCACCACAAAGACTGAGCCCTCATTCTGGAGCCCACGCCACAATTAAAGAGATACCTGTAAGCTGCAATGAAGATTCTGAGTTCCAAACTAAGACTTGATGCAGCCAAAAAAAAGGCTTTTTGGTTTTTTTTTTGCTATTGACAAAAGGGTCCCTCCTTGCACATTTAATGAATGCTTATTGGAGAAGGAAATGGCAACCCACTCCAGTACTCTTGCCTGGAAAATCCCATAGATGGAGGAGTGTAGTAGGCTATAGTCCATGGGGTTGCAGAGTCGGACACGACTGAGCGACTTCACTTCTTCTTCTTCTTCTATGACATGACACATCTGTGCTAGTAGCCAGATGTTTTAAGTGGATATTATTCCCGTTTCACAGATTTTTTTTTTAAATGAGACTTTAAGGTATTAAGTTATTTGCTCAAGCTGGTAAGTTAGAAGGAGGGAATAAAAATTTAAGTCTGTCCTGTTTTCATCTTTCTACAGAGAATCTCATGAGCTGAATGTGAACAAGTTATGATGAGTAGTTGAGGGGGAAGAAAAGGGCTTCTTAGATCTGGAGATGAACTTGACAAAGGAATTAGACATGGTTACAGATTCAGTAGGTGGTTGGGTGGGAGTGGAGTGGACAAAGTGTTCAGGGCTGACAACATGAGTAAAGGAGAGGCCAAAGGAACTTCCATATTCATGGAAGACCAGAGGGAAATGGGGTCTCAGAGTTGGGTAAGGGCCACTGCTATTTGACTTTTTTTTTTGTCCACGCCGCTGGCATGTGGGACCTTAGTTCCCCAACCAACCCATCCCGCCTGCAGGGGAGGCTCACAGTCTAAACCACTGGACCACCAGGGAATTCCAATGACCTCCTGTCTTGTGGGGAAACTTGCCTGTTTGGCCTGAGCACTGGCCAGGGGCTTAGTGCCAGGCTGAAATTTTCTCCAAACAGCAAAGGAGAGATTTTAAGGGTGAATGTAAGCTTTGCCCTTAGGAGGGAAGAAAGCCAAACTGGGCTGCTCCTTCAGTGGGGCCAGAACTGGGAAACCAAGCTGAGTTTCAGAAGCGAGCTGAACGCTAGGATGGGGTGGAGAGGCAAGGGTAAGTGAAGGGCCAGAGGCTGGGTCCAAGCATGTGTGATGAATAGAGCTGGTAGGCTGGGGCTTGTTTGCAATAACTGCAAGAAGCAAGATTGTAAACCAGCTATACTCTAAGATAAAATGAAAATTAAAAAAACAAACAAAATCAATGTTAAAGAAAAAATGAAGCAAGAGTAGGCCTGTGTGGCTCATGGGCACAGGATCTGAAAAGAGAAGACACTAAAGGTCTTAGTGGAGCATATGAAGGGGCAGAGTCTTTAAAACGATCTCTCAACTCCCTTCTCAGAGCAAGTTGTCAGGGGTGGGGGTGGAGGTAGGGGGTAGGAGTGATGGAGGCAGAATCAGTCAAGGGTATCTGTAGAGTTAATCGACTGGGAGCAGCAGGGGCTTCCCTGGTGGCTCAAACGGGAAAAAATCTGCCTGCAGTATGGGAAACCTGGGTTTGATCCCTGGGTTGGGAAGAGCCCCTGGAGGAGGGCATGGCAACCCACTCCAGTATTCTTGCCTGGAGAATCCCCAAGGACAGTGGAGCCTGGTGGGCTACAGTCCATAGGGTCACAAAGAGAGTCAGACATGACTGAGTGACTAAGCACAGTACAGCAGAGGGAGGGGTAGTGTGCCCTATCCCCCCCAAATTTCACTAACTGTGGAATGACATGCCTTTAGGAGAAGGTCTGTTGGGTTTTCTGTAAGTCTCGTATTGTCTATAGGAAGGCTTCTGCAAGACATGTTTGGGGGATTTATGATTCCCCTCCTTTCACAAATATTCATCTGCTCATTCACTAATTATCTGTTGAGCACGTCACATTGTACTAGATACCACTCTGAGCACTGGGAACAGTGGGATCCAAGGCACCAATGTCCATGTCTGCCTGGAGATTGATTAGAGTGAAGTAGATAGACATGGGACAAATGAACACACAAGTTAAGGTATAAATTTGGAAAGTGAGTGCCATGAGAGATGACAGAAAGCTCTGATAGGCGGAATGAGTGGAGAGATCTCTTAAGGAACTGATACTTAAACTGAGATGTGATGGATGAATAGGAGTTAATCAAACAAAGCATGAGGAAAGAGTATTCCAGGCCAAGAGAATAATGTGTGCAAAATCTTTGAAACAGGAAAGAACTTGGAGTTTCAAGACAAGTCAAGGTCAGAATATTGTTGGGATTTAGAGAGCAAAGCAGGGGCTGGAGAAGTAGGGAGGGGCTTCAGAGCCCATGGTGGGGATCTCAGATCTTATCTTCTCATTCAAGGGAAGCCATTAAAGGGAGTTAGGGGAAATGATGTTGTAGCTCTGAGTACTGTGTGAAGAATGGATTGGAGAGGTGAAAGTGGGAAGATCGATTCAGAGGCTACTGAAGAAGTCCACGCAAGATACGACTACATCCAGAAAGAGAAGGGGCAGGATCAATGAAGAGATGAGAGTAGATGTGGGGAAGAATCCACAGAACTTCATGATATACTTTAATCTCTGAAAGTGAAACAATTCTTCAAAATGACATGGAACATGGAGGCTCTATAACTGTAAACTTGCTTTGATGCCAAAGTTTCAATGAAGATGCTAAAAGTGTTCATATTTCCCCCCAACATCTACAAAGAGAGAAAACAAATGATGTGTCTTCTCTTGATGATCCTAGCAAGTCAGTGCATTAGCTCATGAGCAGTTAAATCTGGAGGGTTTTGTGCTGTACTAATGTTCTCTTAGTTTGGGTCATTAATCTCTCATCTGCTCCAGTTGTATTTGTTTGTATAAGACTGCAGGCTGGATGAATTTCACTAGATATGTGTCTCCTTGGTGAGAGGGTCACAGAAGGACACCAAGGATGCTTTGTGAGCTGATATTAAGACGAGACACACATCACAGGGTAGACAGGGTCTGTACTCCTCCAGGATTGCTTGACACTGCATGAACCTGCTTGTGTTTTCAGAAGAGCATCTCCTCAGGAAAAAACTCCTCCTATTTGGCCAAGTAGCCTGCTAATATTTATTTGAAAATTTAACTAATAATATAACTCAGTAATTTGGTGTACCCTGATGTCTCACATGGTAAAGAATCTGCCTGCAATGCAGGATACCAGGGTTTGATCCCTGGGTTGGGAAATCCCCTGGAGAAGGGAAAGGCAACTCACTCCAGTATTGTTGCCTGGAGAATTCCATGGGCAGAGGAGTCTGGGGGGCTACAGTCCATCAGCTCACAAAGAGTCAGACACGACTGAGTGACTAACATTTCCACTTTTTTCAACTTAGTAATGCAAGTATAGAGATGGTCTTAGATTTCAAAGGGTCTAAAAGTGAGGCTTTAGAAGAGAAATCTAAAAGAATTTCAACTTGTTAAATCTGGACAGAAAAGTCTCATGGGTGAAGTCATTAGTATAAAGTGTTGCGTTGAGTCTGTATTTTTTAGAATATAGGAAAAGTACAAACCAACAATAAGAAAAATACATTTCCCCCCTTCTCTAGTCATCTCTTCCCTACCCACCTACAATCCTGGAAAGTATTTCAAAGGGAAGAACCGAGGACAAACCTACCTTTCTTTCTCTTTCCTACGCCTTCCTCCTTTACTTGCTCAGAGAATCGTTTTCAAAAGAAAGGTGGTGCTAGAGGAGTGGGCCTGTGGGAGTCTCTCCAGACACATGACATGGGATAACACTGCTCTTCATCCAGTGGTGGGATGGGAGCAGAGGGAAGGGAGAGGAACTCCTAAAAACGAGGGAAGATAAATATCTTTGTCTTTTACTTTTTAAAAAATTGTATTTATTTGTTTTATTTATTTTATTAGCTTTGGCTATGCTGGGTCTTCACTGCTGCATGTGGGCTTTCTCTAGTCATGGCTCCCGGGCTCTGGAGTATGAGCTCAGTAGTTGTGGCACATGGGCTAAGTTGCCCTGAGACATGTGGGATCTTCCCAGACCAGGCATGAAACCCAAGTCACCTGCATTGGTAGGTGAATTCTTAAGTACTAGACCACCCAGGGAAGTCTTGCCTTTTCCTTTTGAGACTGGAGTTAAGGGCCTGGAACCAGGACACCAAAATGAACACATCAGAATGAGGAGCAGGACCCCAGGGGATCTTAAATGTCCTTAAAAGATAGAGAGGACATGGGTTTTGAGGTCTTTTTCCTGAGAGCTCAAAATACAAAAGGAACTAAGAGGCTTCCCTTGTGGGCTCAGATGGTAAAGCGTCTGCCTGCAATGCAGGAGACTGGAGTTAGATCCCTGGGTCAGGAAGATCCCCTGGAGAAGGAAATGGCAACCCACTCCAGTACTCTTGCCTGGAAAATCCCATGGACAGAGGAGCCTGGTAGATTACAGTCCATGGGGTCACAAAGAATCCGACATGACTGAGCGACTTCACTTCACTTCAAGAGAGATTAAAGAAGGAGAATTGGAGGTGGACCCAAGAAGAAGCAAGTGACATCCCAGTGGGAATATGTCCGTGTTCCTCAGTCCTCAGGGATCTGAATGGTTCTAACTGCCTGAAAAAGGGGCTCAACTGGCCTCCCATTAGGTATCTTTGCCTACAGCTAGAAATCAAGATACTGGTTGTATTGCCAGCAGATAATGGAGAGCTTAATTGAATTGATATTATAGTACAATTTATTGTTAGTGAAACATTAACGGCCTTCTGGATCACTTTTTTAAGAAAACAGTAGCCCTTTCCCGTTCAGTGCAGTGCAACAGGAGAGTCTAGTCTTTCTAGCTGAGGTTTACCAGCTGTGTGAATTTGAACAAGTTCCTGCTAGAATGTAAGTTCCCATTAGCCTGAGTTCACTGACAAACCAGCCTGTAGTAGACACTCAATAAGTACTCACTAAGTGAGTGAAGTCATATATGGTTATGAACCTTGGTTTCCTCATATGAAAGAAGGAAATGTAATACTTCAAAAAGTTGTCATGGAGAGAGGAATTGATGTTATGTAAAATACCTAAGCAGAGAAGACGGTCTGAATTAGAGAAGACTTTAGAATAACTTCAGTGGTATTGTTGTCTTCAGGTAAGGTTTGTTTTTCATTCCCTCTGTCTCTCTCTTATGTTTTATATTTTGGCTTGCTTTTACCAATTTGCTCATGAACCTTTTGTCCCTCTCTCCTGGTAGATTTTAGCTCTATTGCAGAACACAGGCAATTCTTCATTTAAAACTATCAACAAGAGAGTAGAATCCTGTCACGTATGCTACCATTGGGCAACTTCTTAATATGTGGTAAAAGAATATTTATGTATGAAGATAGTGTGTTTCTCTTTGGGGGACGTTAAACTCATCTAAACAAATGCTTTTGAACAAACAGGATCTTTCAGCCAAGTCCTTTTATTTCCATGACTGCCTCTCTGCATAATTTCTGTTTTCTGGCCATGATAAGTTCTCACTTCTTGAATAAACCACATTCTTTCTTGACCTCTAGCCGTCACATGTCAATTTCCTCTGCCTGTCCTGTAGGTTTCATTTTAAATGTCATATCCTCAAGGATGCCTTTTCTAGTCTCTCATCATATTATCCCATAATATCCATGCTTCCCCTTTTATAATACTAAGCACACCTGTCATTATTCCATGACTTTTCCACTCTTCTGTGAACCTGTTAATGACAGAACCTACTTTATTCACCATTGTATGCCCAGTAATTGGCACAAAGTAAACACTCTGAAATTTTTGTTGAATTGAAATTTAACAAACAAAACCAAGGCAGTGAACAAGTTCCAAGTTAAAGTTAAATAAAGATAGTCTTCTTGAGCACTGAAGAATTGATGCTTTTGAACTCTGGTCCTGGAGAAGACTCTTGAGAGTCCTTTGGACAGCAAGGAGATCCAACCAGTCCATGCTAAAGGAAATCAGTCCTGAATATTCATTGGAAGGATTGATGCTGAAGCTGAAACACCAATACTTTGGCCACCTGATGGGAAGAACGGACTCATTTGAAAAGACCCTGATGCTGGGAAAGATTGAAGGTGGGAGAAGGGGGAGATGGAGGATGAGATAGTTGGATGGCATCACCAACTCAATGGACATGAGCTTGAGTAAACTCTGGGAGTCGGTGATGGACAGGGAGGCCTTGTGTGCTTCAGTCCATGGGGTCGCAAAGAGTTAGACATGACTGAGCGACTGAACTGAACTAAAACTAAACCAATACCTCAGAAAAGATTTTAGCACCAGGATGGAGGAATGGATCTCAAAAATATAGTGGCAATATCTTCTTGAACAACAACAACAAAATTATGTCTGATAAAGGATTTTGTTTTTAATTTGTTAAATTTCTTATATGAAAATTCTAATAAACCTGAAAATCAAAGACTCTTTGGTTATATATTTAATAGTTTGCCTTTATCAAAAATATTAAAATTACTTGACAAGAAATATCTGGTATGAATGCTTCTTACTCCTACAGTTATCTGGAGTTCAATAAAAGAAAAGTCTATGTCATGGGTTCTCACCCAAGGTCAGCAGCAGCGACCAAGAGTGCCAGGCTGTGTTGGCACAGGAGCAGCCGAGAGGGGCTACCCCATGTCCGAGGTCGGGGCAGTGGCCAAGACGAGCTACCCCATGCCAGAGGTCAGGGGAGGCGGCTGAGAGGAGCAACCCCACGTCCAAGGAGCGGCAGCTGTGCTGGTGCAGGAGGGCCAGAGGAGCTACTCCACATCCAGGGTCAGGAGGGGTGGGGGTGAAGAGATACCTCTTGTCCAAGGTAAGGAGCAGCAGCTGCGCTTTGCTGGAGCAGCCCTGAAGAGATACCCCACATCCAAGGTAAGAGAAACCCAAGTAAGACAATAGGTGTTGTGAGAGGCATCAGAGGGCAGACACACTGAAACCATAATCACAGAAAACTAGCCAATCTGATCAAATGGACCACAGCCTTGACTAACTCAGTGAAACTAAGCCATGCCTTGTGGGGCCACCCAAGACAGGCGGGTCATGGTGAAGAGGTCTGACAGAATGTAGTCCACTGGAGAAAGGAATGGCAAACCACTTCAGTATTCTTGCCCTGAGAACCCCATGAACAGTATGAAAAGGCAAAATGATAGGATACTGAAAGGGGAACTCCCCGGGTCGGTAGGTGCCCAATATGCTACTGGAGATGAGTGGAGAAATAACGCCAGAAAGAATGAAGGGATAGAACCAAAGCAAAAACAGTACCCAGTTGTGGATGTGACTGGTGATAGAAGCAAGGTCCGATGCTGTAAAGAGCAATATTGCATAGGAACCTGGAATGTTAGGTCCATGAATCAAGGCAAATTGGAAGTGGTCAAACAGGAGATGGCAAGAGTGAACGTCGACATTCTAGGAATCAGCGAACTAAAATGGACTGGAATGGGTGAATTTAACTCAGATGACCATTATATCTACTACTGTGGGCAGGAATCCCTTAGAAGAAATGGAGTAGCCATCATGGTCAACAAGAGTCTGAAATGCAGTACTTGGATACAATCTCAAAAACGACAGAATGATCTCTGTTCGTTTCCAAGGCAAACCATTCAATATCACAGTAATCCAAGCCTATGCCCCAAACAGTAACACTGAAGAAGCTGAAGTTGAACGGTTCTATGAAGACCTACAAGATCTTTTGGAACTAACACCCCCAAAAGATGTCCTTTTCATTATAGGGGACTGTAATGCAAAAGTAGGAAGTCAAGAAACATCTGGAGTAACAGGCAAATTTGGCCTTGGAGTATGGAATGAAGCAGGGCAAATGCTGATAGAGTTTTGCCAAGAGAACGCACTGGTCATAAACAAACACTCTCTTCCAACAACACAAAAGAAGACTCTACACATGGACATCACCAGATGGTCAACACCAAAATCAGATTGATTATATTCTTTGCAGCCAAAGATGGAGAAGCTCTATACAGTCAGAAAAAAGAAGACCGGGACCTGACTGTGGCTCAGATCATGAACTCCTTCTTGCAAATTCAGACTTAAATTGAAGAAAGTGGGGAAAACCACTAGACCATTCAAGTATGACCTAAATTAAATCGCTTATGATTATACAGTGGAACTGAGAAATAGATTTAAGGGACTAGATCTGATAGACAGAGTGCCTGATGAACTATGGACAGAAGTTCATGACATTATACAGGAGACAGGGATCAGGACCATCCCCATGGAAAAGAAATGCAAAAGAGCAAAATGGCTGTCTGAGGAGGCCTTACAAATAGCTGTGAAAAGAAGAGAAGCAAAAAGCAAAGGAGAAAAGGAAAGATATAAGCATCTGAATGCAGAGTTCCAAAGAATAGCAAGGAGAGATAAGAAAGCCTCCCTCAGTGATCAGTGCAAAGAAATAGAGGAAAACAACAGAATGGGAAAGACTAGAGATCTCTTCAAGAAAATTAG
>NW_011494607.1:7173042-7174158 GCF_000754665.1 Bison bison bison
ATTAGAGATACCAATGGAACATTTCATGCAAAGATGGGCTCGATGAAGGACAGAAATGGTATGGACCTAACAGAAGCAGAAGATATTAAGAAGAGGTGGCAAGAATACACAGAAAAACTGTACAAAAAAGAGCTTCATGACCCAGATAATCATGATGGTGTGATCACTCACCTAGAGCCAGACATCCTGGAATGTGAAGTCAGGTGGGCCTTAGGGAGCATCACTACAAACAAAGCTAGTGGAGGCGATGGAATTCCAGTTGAGCTCTTTCAAATCCTGAAATGCTGTGAAAGTGCTGCACTCAATATGCCAGCAAATTTGGAAAACTCAGCAGTGGCCATAGGACTGGAAAAGGTCAGTTTTCATTCCAATCCCAAAGAAAGGCAATGCCAAAGAATGCTCAAACTACCGCACAATAGCACTCATCTCACACACTAGCAAAGTAATGCTCAAAATTTTCCAAGCCAGGCTTCAGCAATACGTGAACTGTGAACTTCCAGATATTCAAGCTGGTTTTAGAAAAGGCAGAGGGACCAGAGATCAAATTGTCAACATCCGCTGGATCATCGAAAAAGCAAGAGAGTTCCAGAAAAACATCTATTTCTGCTTTATTGACTATGCCAAAGCCTTTGACTGTGTGGATCACAATAAACTGTGAAAAATTCTGAAAGAGATGGGAATAAGACCACCTGACTTGCCTCTTAAGAAACCTATATGCAGGTCAGGAAGCAACAGTTAGAACTGGACACGGAGAACTGGACACGGAACAACAGACTGGTTCCGAATAGGAAAAGAAGTATGTCAAGGCTGTATATTGTCACCCTGCTTATTTAACTTCTATGCAGAGTACATCATGAGAAACGCTGGGCTGGAAGAAGCACAAGCTGAAATCAAGATTGCCGGGAGAAATATCAATAACCTCAGGTATGCAGATGACACCACCCTTGTGGCAGAAAGTGAAGAGGAACTAAAAAGCCTCTTGATGAAAGTGATAGAGGAGAGTGAAAAAGTTGGCTTAAAGCTCAACATTCAGAAAATGAAGATCATGGCATCTGGTCCCATCACTTCATGGGAAATAGATGGGGAAACAGTGTCAGACTTTATTTTTTTTGGCTC
>NW_011494607.1:7174314-7197108 GCF_000754665.1 Bison bison bison
AAAATCACTGCAGATGTTGATTGCAGCCATGAAATTAAAAGACGCTTACTCCTTGGAAGGAAAGTTATGACCAACCTAGATAGTATATTGAAAAGCAGAGATATTACTTTGCCAACAAAGGTCCGTCTAGTCAAGGCTATGGTTTTTCCAGTGGTATTATATGGATGAGAGAGTTGGGCTGTGAAGCAAGCTGAGCATGAAAGAATTGATGCTTTTGAATTGTGGTGTTGGAGAAGACTCTTGAGTGTCCCTTGGACTGCAAGGAGATCCAACCATTCCACCCTCAAAGAGATCAGTCCTGGGTGTTCATTGGAAGGGCTGATGTTGAAGCTGAAACTCCAATACTTTAGCCATCTCATGCGAAGAGTTGACTCATTGGAAAAGACCCTGATGCTGGGAGGGTTTGGGGGCAGGAGGAGAAGGGGACGACAGAGGATGAGATGGCTGGATGGCATCACCGACTCAATGGACCTGAGTTTGAGTGAACTCTGGGAGTTGGTGATGGACAGGGACGCCCGGTGTGCTGAAATTCATGGGGTCGCAAGGAGTCGGACATGAGTGAATGACTGAACTGAACTGACCATGGGTTAATATTTATAAAGTACTAAATGACATATTGTTAATTCTAGTAATTCTTAGTTTTTTCACAATGCCTCAATTGCAACCCACTCCAGTACTCTTGCCTGGAAAATCCCATGGACGGAGGAGCCTGGTAGGCTGCAGTCCATGGGGTCGCGAAGAGTCAGACAGGACTGAGTGACTTCACTTTCACTTTTCACTTTCATGCATTGGAGAAAGAAATGGCAATCCACTCCAGTGTTCTTGCCTGGAGAATCCCAGGGACGGGGGAGCCTGGTGCACTGCCGTCTATGGGGGTCTCACAGAGTTGGACATGACTGAAGCGACTTAGCAGCAGCAGCAGCATGGCCCTTGATTCTAGAGCCAAATAGCATGAGTTTAAATCCAGTTTCTACCACTTGGTTCTTATTTATTTTAGGCAAATTATTTAAACACTGTATATTATATTTTCTTTGTGAACTAGGATAATAATAGTACCCATCTAAAAGGATTATTTTGAGGATTAACTGAGATAATACATGTAAATATTATCATCATCACAGTGGAAGGCAAAATAGTCATGCTTAGCTTTACATTTTAAAATACTTAAAAAATATGTAATAGGATGACATAAAGAAAAATGGCAGAGCCAGGACCTGCAAAAATTACACGAAAGCAGCAAGAAAACTAGCAAAAGATAGAATCAATTTTGGGGAGAACTCTAGAAATTAATCAAAGGCTTGCAGGCCTCCAGGGAGCATTTATTAAAGAAAACAGCTGACTCACAATAAGAATAGCAAGCTTTGTGGCATTTTAACATACTCCACTGTTCATGTCCATGGTAGCCAGAAATCAATGGACCCATAATCAAGAGGAAAAGCAGCAGTGTAGTAGCCAGTGGAGAAGGCAGAATGGGGTTGCAACTGCTTTAAAGCCTCATTCCCAGAGAACTGTCATTGTTTGACCTGTATAACGGTTCCTTCATAATAGTTTCTGTTATATTATAATGGTTCCTGTATAATGGAAGACTCATTTCAAGACTGTCTTTATTTAACTTTAAATTGGAACTTGTTCGCTGCCTCTGCAAACAGTCCTTTCCCCTGGAATGAGATGCTTGTTGAAAAATTCAGAGCAATTGTTTAACTTTGTGGCTGCCCGAGGCAGTGGATAACTGAAAAGCTTTAAAGGAAAAACTGAGAAGTGAGAAGGCGACAGGGGCTTTGAGAAACTGACACAGTCCTGGGAATTTGGAAGGCCACGTGTATGAGTAGGGCTCTGTGCATGCCTAGACATGTGTACATGTTCAGGAAGGACCTGAGAAAGTCTTAAGCTCTCACCACTGACTGATTTGAGGCTCTACAGAAAGTGAAGGCTAAGGCAAAATTGTCAGCTTCCTGGCTAAATACTGAAGGCATGCCCCAACAGACACAGAGACCTTTAGCAAAGCTGGAAAAACTTCTTAGTTCCAGTTATTTAAGTTTTCAGATGTCCAATCATTACTGACCACTGAGCTAACTAAGCAGAGACTTCACCAGCCAAGCATGAAAATAATATAGACTTTAGAAATTTTCTCAGAAAAGTCAGTAAGTAAACAACAGGAAACCCTGAGCAGGGGACAGCATTTGGTTTCCAGAGCTACCACAATATATTATTTTAGATGTCTAGTTTTCAGCAAAAATTATAGACTTTCAAAGAAAAAAGAAAGTATTACCCATAGATAGGGGGAAAAATCAATAGAAATTATCCCTGTAAAAGCTCAGACATTGGATTTACTTGAGACTTTAAATATATTCAGAGAACTGTTGAGAATCAAATCTAAAGAACTAAAAAAAAAATAGGAGAATGACATTCACCAAGTAGAAAATATCAATAAAAAGGTAGAAATTATAGAGAATGAAATGGAAGTTCTGGATTTTAAAAGTACAATAACTGAAATGAAAAATTCACTAGAGGTACTCAATGGCAAATTTGAGCAGGTAGAAGAAAAAAAATCAGCAAACTTGGAGATACTTCAACTGAAATTATCCAGTTTGAGGAAGAGAAAGAAAAAAAGAATGAAGAAAAATGATCAGAGCTTCAGAGCCCTGTGGGACAGCATCGAGTATACATATTTATAATGGAAACTCTGGAAGGAGAGGCAAGAAAAAGGAGCAGAAAGAATACTTGATGAAATCTCTGTAAACTTCAAATTTAATGAAAAGTCTATAGCAGATGATAGCCTGAGAACTAAAGAGCTTTTGGTTTGCAAGATTCGCAGTTTGGGGGAAGAAAAGCCTATTTTTATTTAGGGCATGTCATTAACACAGGGTACAGGGAGCATAATGACATCAGAGGCCAGACAGAGAATATATAAGACTCCTTTCTGGACTAGGTGCGGGAGCTCAGGACATTGAAAGAGGATACTACAGCTGAGATGTTAGAATGGAGTTTTGCCTTTACACCTTTTCTCTCGAAATAAAAATTCTGGTTGGATGTGGATGGAAATCTCAGAGGGATTCCTCAATCCATCTGGAGCTCTGGGAAATGTGCCCTGGACTGATGTGTGGGTCACAATAGGGAAGAAAAGGAAGGGCAGTATGTTTAGGGGGAGAAGATGTGAAATAATTGGTCTGTTTATCCTCTCCCTATCTGTATCCCTCAGTCCATGGGGCTGGGACAGATCTGATGATTATTTTTCATGTCTTCAGAGGATCCTGCAAGAGATTCATAAATGAGGGTGGCTGTGTCCATTCGAGTCACCATGGTGCATAACAAGGGGACCCAGAGAAGAAGTCATAGGAAAACAGTCCAGCCAAAGAGCAAAGGGATGGGATGAGAGGCATGGCAAAGGATCTGCAATGCCATTGACAGCTCCTGTGAGAGAGACCACCATGTCCCCAGGCTGTCCTGGAGCACCAAAATGGCAAAGAGGACAGATTACTCCAGCCTGACTTTGGCCATGATCACAGCAGAAACAGAGGCTGATGCTCAAGACTTGGTGAAAATAAGTTACACCTCAGAAAGGCCAGAGATGACACGTGGACCAATGTCCTTCCTTTGATGCCAGACTGATATGGAATTCCCCTGGAACATAGATTATTCTGGGAAGAAGAGGAGAAAGAAAAGGGAAAGGAAGAGAATCTTAAGAGACTACCTTTTGAGGTGAAAATGACTCAAGTCTTTAGAATTGGCACAACTAAGTGTTCTGCTCTCTGAGGAGATGGGATCTTGAGAGCTAAATTTAATTTCAGCCGCAGACAAAGAAAATTCTATCCCTGAACATCTGGACTCTTGTACTGTGAAAATTTTTTCTCACTGTACCTATTTTGATTACTCCTCATCTAATTCCAAATTACATGTCTTTTGTGTTATATATGCATTTAATTGTGCAAATTACAAACTCTGAAAGAAAAGAGAAAGAGAGACATATTTTTTGCTCATTGTGTGAAGGTTCACCCACCATTCCACTCAGTGAGTGTATGTCCCTCCTTGAATGTGAACTGACATGTGTGAATAAGCCATTCCCTAGCTCTGATCAATTCCTGAGGGCTTCGCATAGAGTGAAAATCTCACCAAACTGAACATGATTCTATTGCTGAAGATACTTAACTTTTAAAATCCAAAATGCATGTTAGCAATTTCATCTGGTGCTTGGCTCAAGAGACAACAATCTGTTCCAGCAGTGGAGCAAACAGTGTCTCTATGGAATTTAGGGAAGAAAAGTAAGTGCAGTTTGTTTACAGACAGAGGATGTGCAAGAGTTTGTTTGCTTATCCTCTCCCTATCTGTATCCCTTCCTATCACTGTATCCCTGCAAGAGTGTGATAGTCTCCAACATGGAGCTTTTCTGAGGATCATCAAGAGAATTTGCTGACATGCACTTTTCTCTGAATGTGTTAACATTTGAGGAGGATTCCCAGGTGGTTCAGTGGTGAAGAATCCATCTGCTAATGCAAGACACACAGGAGATGCAGGTTCGATCCCAGGAAGATCCCCTCGGGGAGCAAATGGCACCACACTCCAGTATTCTTGCCTGGAATTCTTGCTCCTCTGCCATGGACAGAGGAGCCTGGCAGGTTGCAGTCCGTGGGGTCACAAAAGAGTCAGACACAACTGAGCAAGGACATATGTTAACACTTGAACCTATGTTCAAAGTAAGGTAAGACTTCATTTTAGATTCAAGTTTTTGGCTGAATCTCCAGAGACCAGCTTAAGACCCACTGCCTTTAAAAAACTTACAGTGGCTTCATGTTTGTAGGTTAATTTTTCTTCAATAACTTACCAGATCAAGTTAAATTAATATTTACCTTTCTCAAAATGTGGGATGATCACTCTAAATTAAGTTCAGATGTGGTAGTTTAATATCTTCTTGTAACAAAGTCCTAATGTTTGAGGAAAAAGATTGCCTTGTGGATTTAGTTTCATATATACTAGGGTCTCTCAAAGATGAACAAACATTTGGAGGCAACTGGAATTCCACACTGAGTTAAAGCATTCAGTTGGCTGAAGGCAGTTGCCAAGGCCTTGGGCAACGATCCTGAATGGGGGCCATTGCAAGTGGAGCCCTGTTTCTAAATCTGAACAGACCCTAGAGTATACCTGGGCATTTTCCCTTCTTCTATGGGTCAAAAAGGGGAATTCAGCATTGACCTTGTTTGGGGGGGGAGGTGTTTAGGAAGTCCTTGTTTAAAACTCAATTTTCATTAAAAAAAAAAATAATAAACACATGCACATAATTTTAAAAGTATTACTGAATTCCATCACTCTGCATCTCCTAATCCTCTTTTCTAAAAAAATAAAAACTTTCAAAAACCTTCAAAAATGCATAAAAAAGCTAGCAATTTCTGGTACTTATGTATTTCTGAATAATACTGAGCTTATCTATAGACTTCCTACTAGAAAAATAAGGATTTAGGGACTTTCTTGGCAGCCCAGTGGTTAAGACTCCTGCTTTCAATGCAGGGGGTTCGGGTTTGATTCCTGGTCAGGGAAGTAGAATCCCATATGCCATGTGGTGTGGCCAAAAAACTGAAATAAAATTAATGAGGATTTAGCTTTCTTACCACTTATTCCACTGCAATACATGCATGGGCTCCATAAAGAGCCACAGTATAGGGAGGTTACGAGATCTTGGTCTTCTCTGTTTCATAGTTAGGGAAAATAGCTGCTGCCCAAATGCCACAGCCCAGAAATGAGGGTGGGATAAGGGTGGAGTCAATATTTCAACCTCTCCTGCCCTCTGATTTCTTGATGTAGATACTGATAGCAGTTGGAAACACCTCACTAGCTGAACACAGCTAGAAGCCAGAGGACAAATAATATCAATGGAGATGATGGTATTTCAGAATGGTAGAGGTCAGATGGTGGCACTTGATTGTCCAAGGAAAAAGGGCACTTCACATCAAGGACCCAGGCTTGGGTCATGCAGTCTACAGAGGTCAGCTGCGTAAACCCAAGATGGAGAGAGAACAGAGAAAAGCTAGCACTTATGATTGTTTCTTTTCCCTGAAGTTAATAATTGCCTCCCTTTTGTTTGTTTCTGTTTGTTTGCAAAGTACTATTGACTTTAAAAAAATGATATTTTTGCCTTGATTCCAATAAGACTAAGAACTTTTCATCTAGAGAAAATCCTAAAATAACAGAGTCTGTCTGGTTCTGGTCCCTCAAATAATAAAACCTTGAATATTTCTTGTAAACCTGGACTCCCTAGCAAAACAATTTTGTCTTTGATGTTTACTATGTGGATGCCTAAAGATGAGTCATGACCTTTACAAAGGAGATAATGATGTGAGAAAATAATTTTTTCCATCATGAACAGATTGTTATAAACTTGGTAGCTTGATAATTTTGTGATTTTTTTTCCCTTTAAAAACTTGTGTTTTAAATTTTGTGAGCTAGTCCTTATGAGTCTGCCTTGCCTGCTGTCTTTGCAGGTGAAGTTTACTTACCTTTACTAAATGCTTCTGTCTCTAGGTCCTTTCTTGACAGGACCTATCAGTAATTCATCCAAAAAGTTGCTGACAGTAATGAAAATTTCTCCTCAATGTTTAAATACATTGGGTGCTCAATCAGTTTCTACCCTTGGAATCTGTCTGGTTCAACCTCTCCTGAAAGTAAGCAACAGTCTTTTGTCTGGATAGGGAATGAGTGATTTTTGATTGCACAGGGAGGAGGGAAATGATGGCAGAGACAGAATTAGGCATTCTAAATCTTTCTTACACCGATTTACATGATGATTGTGTTCTCTGCTCCATCTCTTTGCTTGCTTTTGATGTTTCTTGGTATCTTCAATTTCTAAGGCTATTGTGGAAGTTTATCATGGACTCCCTACTGCCCTCTTGAAAGCTTAGATTTCAGTTTTTTTCCGCTCTGCTAAACCAATGACTGGGCTTCCCAGATTGTTTAGTGGTAAAGAACCCACCTAACAATGCAGGAGATGCGGGTTTGATCCCTGGATCAGGAAGATCCCCTGGAGAAGGGAAAGGCAACAGTATTCTTGCCTGGGAAATCCCATGGACAGTGGAGCCTGGCAGGTTACAGTCCATGGGATCTCAAAGAGTCAGACATGACTTAGAGACTGAACAACAACAAATCAGTGACTACTTACCCACTTGTATTATAACTTCCAACATTCCTGTTGATTTCTTTGTCTCTGAGCTCATTTTCTCGCTCATTTTCTTTGCTCTCTTTCTTTGTTCTTATATCTTATTTCTTTAGATATAAGATCATGACTTATCTTTAGACATCCACATAGTAAAAATTAAGGACAAAATTGTTTTTGTTAGGGAGTCCAGGTTTACAAGGAATATTCAAGGCTTTATTATTTGGGAACTTTTCTATTCTTTTACTTTCATTTGGTGAGATTTTGGCAGGAGGAGTAAAATACAAGTGTTCAATTAGCTGTATTTAATCAGGTGTCAGAACTGCTTCTTTGAGGCAGAAAGATGCTCAATTCCAGGATTCAGCATTCTTCTGCACATATGTATTTTTGGTTTGAGTCGATGTGTTTTTGTTTCTGTAATATAACAGTTTTTGAACACTTCTTGTGTGAACTGTACATCTTTCTGGTTCCACCACTTACTCTGGCCACTGCTGTGGTAACTAGTTCCCTGTAGGTTTAGGCTAACTGCATGCAGTTTTATTCTGATACCACCTTGTTTCAACCTCTGATTCCTGCCCTAGAGCTTCTCTGATACCCACAGAATCTCTGGACATTCATGAATGGGAAAACAGGAAGTCCAGGGGAGTTGGTATCCATGGGGTCATCCTTGACCCATGGGGAATGGGAGCCAATGACAGTGCTTCCTACTTTTGCACTTGGCACCAGTTCTGAGATGGCTTTCAGGAGTCTTGCTCCTCTCACTCCTCTTGTACCTCAGTCCAGCTCACTAGGATCATTTCCCAAATAACTCCCTATACACTGACCTTGTTTGGGGTTCAACTCTCAGGGCAACCTGGGGTGAGATAGTTGGTGTCAGAAATGACGCCAGAAAGCAAGCCCTCATGGGATTTTAGAGGGGGTCATTTGCCAGTCAGATGGCGATAAGAACTCTGTTGCTGGTAGTGGTTGGATGGTGATTAATCCTGGTGTGTAATAGCATCACAGTTACTAAGACTCATTCATGGTGAGTTAGGATGAGGTCCCAGTGGTAGGGAAAGCATTAAGTTATTAGTGGTTATGCACTTGAACGTCACAAGGGCAATGCGCTTATAAAGACTGTGGAGCTTTGATTGATTGCTATGGCAGCCTTGAGGAAAGAATAACTCGGGTCTGGGTCAGCCAGCTTTTGACTCAAGGCAGAAGGCCTCCACGGCACAATTTAAGGAGACTTTTATCTCTTGTGGTTGTGGGCATATTCTGTTGAAAATTAGAACCAAGGTTTAATTGTGAGGAGGGCAGAATTACAAAGGAGACTGAACTATGTCAATGTCAGGATCCTGATGAGAAAAAAGTGTAACTCTGGGATCTAGGACAGGGATATTAGGGAGAGCAAGCCTGAGAATATGGAATCTTTCAAACTGTCTTAAACTTCCAGATTGGTGAAAAAAATCCTTATTCTCTTTGCTAAAGAGAGGAGACTTTGCTTACTTGGAGATTATGTAATTAGTTTACCTAAGGCAGGTGACTCTGTCCTCACCAAAATCTACCGCTGCAGGCAGAAATGAGGGTCAATATCAGAACAGCCCAAACAGAAAGTGCAGTTTTTGCTTCAGGAAAAAATAGCTTATGCATTGGAGGAATTGCTGGAGCTGATGAATACATCTGAGCATTAGGCGGATGTGTGAAGGGGTAAATCTTAAGGGAATTAGACCATGAAGGGATGTGGATCTTGTGAACTCTTACTTCTCCATCTCCACTAAAAGGGGAGATCAAAAGTAGTTCACCGTCATATAAGGGCAGCAGTAAACAGTCGTGCTCTTGCCCCAGGACTAAGTAGATGCTCCTGCTTTCTATCACATGGACTTCAATCAGGCAAACAGTCATCAGATCGCCATGTGGCACTTGCTGAATGGATCTCGTGAGCAGGAAGTAGAAGATAGCAGAATCACACGTGTCAGAGAAAGAGAGAGAAGTCCCCAGAAGACTCAGGGACTTTCATATTGGTGAAGTTTTTAGAGATCTAGTGATCTAGGGCATTCCAGGACATCCCTCAAAGATAAAAAAACCAAGAAGTCTTACCTCTGCCCTCCTACCACTAGGCATGAGGCCCTGGACTTGTCTCCCTAACAGGTCTGCCTTTCAGTGACAGGAGATATTCTTAAAAGTTACTCCAGACCAGGACTCAAACCCATGTCCCCTTGCATTGGAAGCATAGAGTCTTAATCACTGGACCACCAGGGAAGTCCCTTGACTTTCCTTTTTATCTGGAGAAAGCTGAAGAAGGGGCTACAATTTTACTATATTTAGTTATTCCATTTACTGTATCCTAATACTTTCCTTGACAGAGATCCCCAACTGCAGTTGCCAAATCTATCTTATTTGCTGTTAAGCAGGATATCTAATCATGCTGGAGCATCTTCATAAAAATTGTTCTAGGTCTTTCTGGGCAAACTTTGATGTCCCAGAGCAAACTATTCACTGTCAACTCTTTTCTGAATGTGACAGTTTTCTCTCAGAATTTCCAGTTTTTCCAAACATGGTTTCTATGTAATACAAAGTTTGATTGGAAAGTGTCTGGAGAGATAGATACAGCCCTTTGATCTGTAAAGCATCCTCCAAGAGTAAACATAGATTTGTAATAGCAACTGTTTTGAAGTTCAAATTATACTTTTGTGCACTCACTTTGAAGAGTTTACAGCTTTTTCTTTAGTCTCTTGGTCCAGGGAAGTGATAGGGTTTCTTCTGGTGTTATTGTTGATAATGATGGAGAAGGTGATGATTATAACAAAGAAAACGCTTCCCTGATGACCTTCAGCAGTTTTCACCTCATGTCTTCTTGGCTGGAACACTATCCCCTTTTTTAGCAACAAGAGAGGCTGTGAAAGGCATTTTCACAGCCTATAATGGTAGGTAGGTTCTGACAATGGTAAAGAAAGGAAAGGAATGGCTGTGGGAAAGACAAGCCATCTTTTATATTTCCTATTTTTTAAAATTTCCTTCAGCACTATAGGAAGGAGATTCACTCTAGATAATTTGACTAACACTAGAAGTAGTGACTCCTCAGCCATAGTCTTAGTACAGACCAGTTTTCTACTGATAGCTAATCTCATCCATTATGTATTGACTCTTGCCGGGGTCACTTTCAGAGGGCGACCTTACTTTTAAGTTTAAGAGGTACTTTTCACTCCCTCTAAACATTGATTAAGAGTCACAATTTTCAGTTTGAGTCTGAATCTCGACTGTGTTCTGTGTTTTGCGTTTCAATTCATATGACTGCTTTACACATTTGTTACTTTACACGTTGGTTTGATCCCCAAAGCATCTGAGCTTGCAAATGCTTGGCAAGAAATAGACTACAAAAGGCATTTATCCATCATCACTGGGCAAAACGCCCAGATTAAAAGATAAAAACTACTTTTAAAAATAGTTAGAAAATAGATAAGCAATAAGGATATACTGTATAGCACAGGGAATTATAGCCATTATCTTGTAAAAATCTATAATGTAATATAATCTACATAATACTGAATTGCTATGCTGTACACCTGAAATTAATATAATATTGTAAATAAAATACACTTCAATAAAAAGAATAAAAGTAAGCAATATTTGACTTGTAGATTCTTTTAAGTTTCTCATCAGTGCCTGCCTAGGACAGCCGCCAAATGAGATAGGTCTGCATTTGATTTCACTGCCATTCAGGAGAGGATCACCTTGGGAAGACCCAAGGGTGAAGGAAATCTTTGAGAACTTCAGCCAATATCTTGTGTTTCTAATACTATCGCCTCATTTTATTTTCAGCTGCGCTGTGTGGCATTTGAGATTTTCAGACCAAGGACTGAACCTGTGCTCCTTGCAGGGGAAGCACAGAGTCCTAACCACTGGACTGCCAGGGAATCCCCACTCCCTTTCATTTGATGGAAAACTTTGTCACATAGCCGTTTAGTGACACAGCCCAGGTGAGATCTCAGATCTTGAGTGTTTTCCTCCATGTATGCAGAGATGGACCTCTCTTAGCAGTGTGCCCTGTTTCTTCCACACCAAGTGGAAGCTCCATGGGAGGTAGCTGGGATCTTGTCTAATTTGCCACCATATTCCCATATGTATATACTGGGTGCTCAATAAAGACTGAATACAATATTTTTTTCTCAGTTTCTTTTTGATATACTTTGACTGTCATTATGTTCTAAATTGAGTTTTGCTGTGATGAGGAAGGATTGTATACAAGAACTATGAAAATGAAAGGCTTTGAACTTGAACATCTTTGTGTGTGATTACTGGGTTGGTACAGAATGCAGGGGGCAGAGTTTGGGAGTGCAGTTCTAAAACTGGGGAGCAAACTCAGAGAACTATACTATGGAGGAGAAGAGGCAACCAAGGGAGAACTGTATGGAGGAAGGCTTGCTTGAAGGAAGAGGGCAATTGAAGGGTTTTTGGAGAGCAACCTCAATAAGAAAAGATTTTCTGGCACACACTTTTCTGGTGTCCAGTGGCAAGATTCCGAGCTCCCCAAGGTGGGGGCCCCGAGTTTGATCCCTGGTCAGGGAACTAGATCCCACAGGCTGCAACTAAGACTCAGCACAGCCAAATAAATAAATTTAAAAAAAACAAAGAAATCTTCCTGTTGGGAATACGGTGCAGTGAGAACATTTTCCCAATTGTTGATTTTTCCTTGTGGAGTAAATTCAGCTAGAATTACACCCCTGGCTTTTCCCATTCCAGAGAGGAAAAACTGAGTGTATTCTGTACAGCTCCTTCCTTTCTCTTTTAAAGAATTTCCTGCCTATTCTGCTGTCTGTCTTGTCTTAAGCTTTATTCTTGAGGGAAGGCCTCTGGTGTTCTAGCTGTGCTGTGTTAGAGGTAAAGACATACAAACTTCCTGCAACTACACATCAAGGCCATGTCTGACTCTTCCCCACTTGTGTCAGTCATTCAGTGGATGTTCCGATCTCCATCCGTTGTTGATCTGATCTCCCATTGTTGACCTCTCCATCTGACCTCTGTGTCTACATCTCAGTTAGCTCCATACGTGGGAGAGGGAAATAAGCTGTTAGAGACTGACCCTTCAAATCCCTTAGTTTATGTTTTGGCTGCTGACACTGATTTTTTTTTTTTTTTAAGATGGGATTTCTTGCTTTCAAAGAGAATTACGTTAATTATTACCGTTTATTGAGAACATACATGCCATATGTTTATTGAGAACATACAGCATATTAAACACTTTATGAGTTTATGTTTCTGTAATCCTAAGAGGTAGGTACTTTTATAATCCCATTTTACAGATAAAGAAGCAATTTTAGAAAATTAGGAATTTTCCCATCTTCAACATGGCAATGTAACCAGTTTTTTGTTTTTTTTTAAGACCTTTTTTTTTTTTTTTTGATGCAGACCATTTCTTAAAAGCCTTTATTGAATTTTTTACAATATTACTTCTGTTTTATGGGTTTTGCTGTTTTGTTTTTTTTTTTTTTTTTGGCCACAAGGCAAGTGGGATCTTAGCTCCCCAGCCAGGAATTGAACTAGAATCCCCTGCATTGGAAGGCAAAGCCTTAGCCACTGAACTGCCAGAGAAGTCCCAGAACCAGCTTCTGAACTCATTTTCATCTGATTCTTAGTTCCCTTCTTAGCACGGGCTTATAATATCTCTAATAACTATTCAAGTACAGTACTGTAAGGAGAACAAGGAGAAAAAGAAAGTGTTTTGGTTGAAGAAGGAAAGAAAATTTCAGGCAATATGGGCTAGTATTACAGGTTATTCTCAAGCAAGAAAATTTTTTTGAGTTCTCAAAGATTATTGTATTTAATGTCTTGCTGTTGTTTAGTCGCTAAATCCTATAGGACTCTTTTGTGACCACATGGACTATAGTCCACCAGGCTCCTCTGGCCATGGGATTTCCCCAGCAAGAAAACTGGAGTGGGTTGCCATTTCCTTCTCCAGGGAACCTTCCCAATCCAGGGTTCAAACCCACATCTCCTGCATTGGCAGGCAGATTCTTTTTGCTGAGCCACCAGGGAAACCCTTTTTGTTTTGTACTAGTATACAAATAATGGCAAAGTATTAAAATTATGATATAATCTAATCTCTACTATTTTGACTTGCATTATTATTTTCATAAGGATTTACATTTATTGACTCAATAAAAATCTATTCTTCCTGCAACTATCCCCAAATGCACTCTTAATAGTTGTATTAACCGTCCATCTATTTCCCTCCATATTTAACTATTGAAAAGTTCTTATTAATTTTCATATAAAATTAGCGCCTTTCATAACCATCATTAATTACTGTAGCTTATTCCTCTTGCAATAATAAATACATATTTTTACTTCAAAGACTGATATGATTTTCAAGAAGGAAACTTTGTCTTTTTGAAAACACTGGTCCAACTTGGTTCATTTGTATAAATACATTATCTGCAATAATTTCAAAGTAGAATATTCTATGAAGAAAACTTGGTCTTATAGTTGTTTAAAAGCTGGTCTTATATTCCTTTCCAGAGGAAATAGTTATTAGATTTCAGAATGACTTTTTTCTGCATGTATCTCTGTGTATTTTTTTTTCTCCATCATCCTTTGTCTGCTGCTGTTTCTCTTTAAGCCACACCTGCTAATTCATGCTGATTTTCTTTGGACAATTTTCAAAAACTTACTGTGGCTAAATTTTTCCATTTGAAAATGTATGGGGATTGGTAATACTGATTTCTCTATTGAGGTGTGCGTTCAGATTAATTATATCAAGTTTGTAGTCTACTTTGAAGGTGAATGATTAAGTGCTAAGTTTTCATGTCTGTTCAGACTTAATAAGTATGTTTATCCAGTATGCACATTTAAATTTAAGGAAGATATCCTATTTTCTCATGACTTCTTCAAAATATCTTAGCACCACTTGTGCAATACTGAAAATTGGAATCTTCCAAACTAATCCCAACTCTAATTTCTCTTTCCCACGATCATAAGATGTGGAGTCTTTGTAATGATCTTTGCTGAGTCAGTCTCCTTGGGGGACAGATCAGTTTCATCATTTCAAAACATCCTAGCAAAACTCCAGCTTGTTCACATGTGGTGACTTGCAAAATAAGGTTGTTCCCAGGCAGCTGGGAGGATAACACAGGCATGGGCAGGCGGAGAAGAATCAGGGCATTGGGAAATGCTTAACTGGAGGCTGCCAAAGATAGAAAAGGTACAGAAACCTCACAGCACTTCACACACCTTGAGCAAATCCAGCAGGCGCTTGGAAAGAATAAAGAGGGAGGAGAGATATAAGATGGATGAAAGATGGGTAGAAACAAGGCTGTGAACATTGGTTTTTAAAGATTGGTACTCCTGCCTGGATTCTTTTTTCCTTTTATACAGCTTTGTTCAATAAAGTACTTCAATAGCTGAGCCAGGCCCCCAGGATCACTCAGGGAGTGAATCAGTGGGAGGGGAGGTGGAGGTGGGAGGCATCACACCTCACCGCTGGTTTGATGGGCTACCTGCAGGCTTCTGTACGACTTGTTTAACAAGCTTCTGATTAGTGGAGAGAAGTCTAGTGGGGAACAGTGAATCACTCCTGGGAGCTGTGGTGAAGGTCATTTTTGTAGCAATGGGGAAGCCAGGAAATGCAATATCAGATCCTCCACAGCAGTGGTCCCAACACTTTCAGCACCAGGGGACAGTTTTGTGAAAGATGATTTTTCCCATGGTTGGCAGGGGGTGCAGTTGGGGGGGTCAGATGGGGGGTGGGTGAGGTGGGGGGGTGGGATAAGGTTTCGGAATAATTCAAAGGCATTGTATTTATTGTATTTCTGTTATTATTACATCTCCATCTCAGATTATCACACATTAGATCCTGGAGGTTGGGGTCCCTTGCTCTACAGAACCACAACAAATATTGCACTCCCCATCCCCCAAACCTTTTTCTGTGCATTTCTTCATATTTCAGCTAAAGTTGCCCCAAGAAGACCCATCCTTTTGTTAACCCTTATTCTGAACTTCAAGGCTGTGTTCTGCTGAAGTAAAGATTTGTTAAAAGCCTAAAGGCAAGACACAAAATTCCTCTAGACATCCCAAATACTCTGTAGCTTTTCTAAAATATTGAAGTGTAATGGTGTGGTCATACTCACAACCACTCTCTACCTCCCCTCTCTTCCATCCTCCCTATGTCTGGCACTTTAACTCTCTGGGTCAGAACTTACTTAGATTTATTTTCACAAAGTAATAACATTTAATTTGTGATGGTAATTTGCATGGTAATTCGTCCCAGCTTTGGTGCCATCTTGCTAATATGTTGTGGAAAACCTCAAATGCAACAGACTCATGGCTAGTGAATGTCAAATGGGAATTAAACTGTCATTATTATATTATTTATTCTTTCTCCCCTAAAAGGGACATCAATTTGTCATGGAGAGGACATCCTCTGTTTAACAAGGAAGGGAACTAGATGAGCAGATTTTTAAAAATCTTCTTAATAAAGCAGAAGACTTTGGGTTTTTAGATTCTTTCCTTCTCTTTCTAAATTTTCATCATCGCAACTTGCTCAGACTAAGTTGGAATGAGTCACCTTTCAAAATTATCATTTTTTTAATCATTAGAATGTGAGAGGGAATGAAAAAATAAAAGAGAACAAAACTGATACAGTTCAACTAAAAGTAAAAAGGAGTCAGATGCAATGGGGTCAGCAGTGCTGTCGGGTTGACTCCTTCAGGCAGGTATTGTCAACAGAAATTTAATGAGAGCTGGGGTTCTCCAGGCAAGTTTATTGGAATGGGTACCATTTCCTTCTCTAGTGGATCTTCCCGGAACAGGGGTTGAACATGAGTGACCAGCATACTGGACACCTTGCCCTGAGGGTGTTGATAACAGCCTGTTGTCCTCTGTGGTGATGTTTCACTGGCTTTGCTTTAAACCTCAGCCTGGATCTTCTCATGAAAAGCCAAGCTTAGCTTGTGTATTTAAAAAGCGTGCTGTTGGCTTTCTTTATAACTTTAATCTTCATTTCCTCTGGGCTCGGCCCCTTTGGAATAATATCCTAAAAACTGATACTGGGTGAGAGGGGTTAGAGGAAACTGGATTGTGTCAGAGAAAAGATCAAAGCCAGATTCCCTAAGCGGATGGCTGTCTGTTTAGATCTGATGGCTCTTTCTCATGGAGAATGTCCACCAGCTGGTTGACTGTAGGGAAAAAAAAAAGTGTTTATAATGTAGCAAAGTGTATATTTTAATTCCTGGTCTGAACACAAGAATTCACATCAGATAGTTCTCATCCTTTCACGTTTGGTTTTTCGAAAGCAGTGTTCTTTTCCCACAGGAGGAAGTACTTTGCTGTCAGTGAGCACTATGTAGAAGGCAGGCTCATTCCCGTAAGAATTAAAGGAGTGGCCAAGAGCACTCCATATGGGGAGTCAGCACATATGGATGGGGGAGGTAGCCTATATATATATGGAGGAGTTAGCCCATATGGGGGAGGCAGCCCATATGGATGGGGGAGTTAACCCATATTTATATGGGGGAGGCAGCCCATATGGATGGGAGATTCAGTCCACAGTGTCCTTGCAGTGCTCGATTGTCCAGAGTTCAAGAAAGTTAAGGATGCCTGACTCTCTGGCTCTAGGCAGGGAGCTGGAAATTTTCTTTCTTTCACCCACCCTCTCCCCAGGTGCAGGATCCCCCTCTAAGACCTTAGCCACACTCTTGAGCACATCTTGCTGGTCAACTATGCTGGTCGCCTAAGGAATGACTACATGGCAGGCAGCTGGCCCTGGGTGAATGAGCCCTTCACCTCAAGTCTGAAGACCTTAAGTTCTGTCGCTTCTTTATTAGAAGACCATGCAAGTTCCTTGACCTCTCTCAGCTACTGTTTCCTCACTTGTAAGAGGCTGGACTCATGTTCATCTCACAAAGCTGTTGGAAGGATTAAGTGAGGTAATGTGTGTGAAACCACTTTGGAATCTGTAAAACTTCATGTATACTTCAGTTGTTAAAAGCTATCTGGTCAAGTTCCAAGATACAGTCCTGCTGAATTCCCTCACCATTCCACCTCTTTTTTTCAAGTTCATGGGGCTCTTAACCTCACCCTTTCCTGAATCTCAGCTCTGCCAGCCTTGTGTATCTCTTTTCAGACTCTCTAGTCCCATGATCATTGCTAAGTAGACAGTGGACCACATGAGCACATGGCTGGCCACACTGAGGGCTAGGAGCAGGCACCTAACTCAAATTTCCTCTCCCTGGAATAGGAAATGGGGACCCAGGGAGTTTATTAATTGTTTGAATTTGAATGGTTTAGATATTAGCTCTCAAAATGTGGTCTGTGGATCCCTGGGGGTCCCTGAGGCCCTTTCATGGGGTCTATAAAGTAAAAATGATTTTCATAATGATGTTAAGAGGTTATTTGCTTTTTAAAACTATGCTTTCTTTTTTTCTCTGATGGTATAAAAGCAAAAAAGTTAGCATCTTAGCATGAACCAGGTCAGTGGCACTCAAATGTAGTTATTATATATTTTAACATTATGCACTCATTTAAAAGAAGAAAAAAAGAAAAGCAAAAACCAGTTTCACTTAAGAGTGTTCTTGATGAAATGGTAAAAAAAGAAAAAATTACTAATTTCATTAACTCTTGACTCTGAAGTACACTTCTTTTTAATATTCTGTGTGATGAGATGGAAAGTTTGCATATGGCACTTTTACTGCATCCTGAAGTAGGCAGCCATCTAGAGGAAAACCACACATGTAATTGTTTGAGCTGTGAACCAAACACATTAAAAAAAAATTTTTTTTTAAGGAACACTCTTCATACTTGAGAGAACAAACTGTGGTTTCTCAGCCCTGCATATTTGGCAGACATTTTCTTGAAAAATGAATGAAGTTTTCCTGTCACTTCAAGGAAAATAACCAACAGCATTTTTTGCCAATGATAAAACTTGAGCTTCCAAATGAAAACTAAAATCTCAAGAAACTTGTAACTACCACCATGAACTTGACAGCTTTTCAAAACTTAAAAGTATTCTGGAGGGATTGGTGATGACATTAACAAATGTGGTTTAAAATATATATATTTATATGAAATGTGTCAACATTTGAAAGATATGCCAACCTCAATAAATCCATATTTTCCAAATAACAATGACATGGGTGAGGTATTCATTCAAAGTGGATAGAATAGTGGATTGAAATGTAACAATAAGAAAGGTTCGTTGATATAATTTCAGATACCACTCTACATCTAAACTTTAGGAAGCTACTATTCACTAAGTTTTGGTATAGTTATCAAAGGTTGGAAAAGCCTGTTAAGATATGCCACTCTTTTTTAGCCACATGTCTCTGTGAGACTGAATTGTCTCTGTATGCTTCAACCAAACAACGTAACACAACAGACTGCAAGCAGAGATTGGAATTTAGCTCTCTTCTATTAAGCAAAATCACTAAAAGGATTTGCAAAATGTCAAACAATATTATTGAAGTCACTAAAATAGTTTTTGTTTGTTTGCTTTTGGAAACAACAACAACAAAAAATCAGACTTGGCAGCCATGTTTGGCCTATGTGTGTGCAAGTGAATAGGGGAAATTAGTATTTAGAGAACAAGAGAGAAGAGTTGGGATTAACATATATACACTATTGTATATTGAATTGGCCAAAAAGTTGGTTTGGGTTTTTCCATTAAATGTTATGGAATGAACTTTTTGGCCAACCCAGTATAAAACAGATAACCAATACAGTAGTAAGGACCTACTGTATAGCACAAGGAACTCTACTCAATATTCTGTGATAACCTATATGAGAAAAGAATCTGAAAAAGAATAGATATATGTATATGTATTACTGAATCACTTTGCTGTGTACCTGAAAATAACACAATATTGTGAATCAATTATACTCCAATAATATTAAAAAAAGAGAGAGAGAAGAGATGAAAGGACAGTGAAAGAGAGGCAGGGAGATAGAGACATGGAGATGATGCTTTTGTTCCTGATGGCTTCTGGACCTGGTTTTAATCTCTCTTGAAGCCTGGCCCTGCCCAAAGGAGAGTTCTAGATTTCCATGTATTCTTCCATTAACCCCTTTTTCTATTTAAGCTGACTTGAAAAGGGTCTGTTCCTTAGGTGGGGAACATAAACATAAATCTGAATCCACAGACTCAGATGTGCAGGAAACAGGACCTTATAAAATTTTATATTGATATGTGAAAGTCACTCAGTCGTGTCTAACTCTGCAACCCCATGGACTATACAGACCATGAAATTCTCCAGGCCAGAATATTGGAGTGGGCAGCCTTTCCCTTCTCCAGGGGATCTTCCCAACCCAGGGATTGAACCTAGGTCTCCCGCATTGCAGGCAGATTCTTTACCAGCTGAGCCACCAGGGAAGCCCTTCTATTGATATAAATCAACTTAATTTTACTTTTGGGCCTACATTCTGCTGGGTTGATAAGTCATTCCTGAGGTTTCCCTGCCCATTTCCAGGTTGTATCCAAGCATTAAGAAGCTCAGTCTGGGAAAGCTACTCCCTCGAAGTCTCTATAAAGATAGAGCAGAAAGACACTGGTGATCATCCTGAAGTGGCTTCTCACAGCCATGAGGAAAGGCTTGGGGTCCCTTCTCAGTCTTGGCTGGGCATGTCTTGTTCATGCAGAGAAAACCTAAACAATCTTTCCATTTGGTTTTCTTGAGATATTCAGAGAAGGAAAGGGAATCTGGGGATCCCACAGGTAGCCAGAGTAGGGAGAGTGTATTTGCCCAAGGACCATGTAATGCATTTTCATCCTCTCCCTCCTCTCCGCACACCTTGCATTGGCAAAAACTCCAGTCTTTACCAGGCTCCCTTTTGTCTGTGAATGTGATCCTTTCAGCATGCCCTTCACCAGGCCCCTGGCCGTGATGATGGAAGTATCCACGTGAGCTTTGATGGCCCGGGGAAGTGTCTTGGGGGTGCCACTATTCTGGTCTACACACTTCCTCAGAGTGGGATAGGTCCCTCCATATGCTCCTATTCCGTCCTTTATTTTCACACCACCAGCGCTTCTGATGGTCCTCATTTGGGCGTGCCTGGATCCCCTTTGTACCTCTGTGAGCCATTCCATACACAAATCCTCACATGAATCCTGCAGAGGTGCCGTGTTCAGCTTCTCATACCATTCATCTAGCACTTAGCACATTGAGCTCCTTTCTGCAGGTCATTTCTTATGTGAGTGGCTTGTTTTCCTTTGGGAGTAGAGACTCTTTGCTCTGTGTATCCTTCAAGCCCAGTACAACATACAGTGTTTGGTGCCACTGCTGCTTTCATGGGAACACCAGAGGGGTCTTTGGAGGATTATAAGCCAATCATTCAATAGCTTTTATTTAGCAGCTGCTGGCTGCTATACTATATTGGGTCCTGGGGTCTCAAAGATAAATTGGTGACATCTCTTCTGTGAACACGAGAAAGCACAAGGAGAAGTGTCAGAAGAGTTCACTAGTGGAGAGTCTAGCTGTCTCCAACCACTTCAGGTTAGTTTAGAACCCCTTCCTCTCTGGTCCTCTGGTGCCCTCAGCCTTTATCCATGATAAGTGTACTTAGTATGCATGCTAGTGTGCTTAACATGCCATCTGTATGTTAAAAAATCTAACATTTGGACTTCCCGGATGGTCCAGTGGTTAAGACTCTGAACTTCCAATGCAAGGGATGCCAGTTCGATCCCTGGTCAGGGAACTAAGATCCCACAAGCGGCATGGCACGGCCAAAACAAAAAAAATCTAACCGTTTATTATGAAAATGTTAAACATATATACAAGTAGGAGAGTGTAACAATGGTCCTTCCCTGCTTCAACAATTATCAACATTTTCCTTTCTGGTTTCATCTCTCCCCACAGTTATTTTTTGTGAGAGAGAAATTTAAGGCAAATCTTAGATGCTGTATCATTTCATTCACTAATACCTCAGGATCCATCTATAAAAGATAAGGACTTTTGGAAAAATGTCACTGCAAAACTATGATCACACCTAACAAAATTAACAATAATTTCTACTGTCATCTAATGTCTGGTTTGTGTTTATTTTTTCTCCAGTTATCTCAAAAATGTCTTTTTTAAATAATTTTCATTTTTAAAGTTAGGTCAATAGTTGCATTTGATTGGTAGGTTTCTTAAGTTTCTCTTTTAATGCAAAACATTTTAATAGTTGTCAAAGATACAGTTATTAGAATTATCTAAATATCATCTATATAAAAATTGGTATATCACATTAGGTGATTCTATAAAATAAAAACACAAAATCACACAATTCCTGCAATCCAAGAATACACCCCTGTATCAATAGTGCAAATTACAAACACATTTTTAAAAAGAGATTCTTGAAGTTTAATTTCCTATCACTTCCTTTCCCACCCTGCACCATCCCCATGTATTTGTTGATGAAATCAGCTCAACTGTTTTGTTTCCACAATCAGTTTTGGCTGATTCCACTCTTGGAGTGTTTTTTACTATGTCTTTTTATTCCCTGCATTCCTTTCAATTGGCAGTTAGATCTAGAGACTTAACCATCCCAGGTGGTGTAAGTGGTAAAGAATCAGCCTGCCAATGAAGGAGATTCAGGAGACCTGAGTTCCATCCCTGGGTCAAGAAGATCCTCTGGAGGAGGAAATGGCAACCCACTCCAGTATTCTGGCATGAAAAATCTTGTCGACAAAGGACCGTCCACAATCCATGGGGTCACAAAGAGTCAGACATGACTGAGCAACTGAGCATAACCATAGTCAGATTATATTTTTCTGACAATAATACAACATCGTTGTAGATCTTCCATTATACCACATCAGGATGTGAATGTTGTATTCTCATGGTCTATGTTCTTGTCTTCCTGGTTTGACTTGCTGTTCCTCGGCGGAGTGGGGAGGGACTCTCAATTACTGTAGCCTCCAGTATGTTTGGTGACCCCTGAGTCCTTAGTAGCTGAAGAGCCAGTGAGTGGCTCTGCTGAGGGAGCCAGGAGAGGTTTCCTGCAGGACCTGGGTCTTGACAGATGAGCAGGCATTGGCAGGTAGGTGATGGGGCAGACAACCCAGAGAACAGACCTGGGTGAGTTCAGGAGTTGGCTTAACACTTGTGGGCATGGTCACGCTTAAGGACAAAGCAAGCACAAGTAGTGAAGTGGCATTCACTTTAGCCTTGGTAGTGATGTGGGCAGAGAAAGTAGCTCACAGAATTGTGCCAAGGCCACTTCTCTATTGTCTTTGGGTTTGTTCTGCTTGCAGTACAGATGAAAAATGCCCCCTGAAACTCAGGTGAGGGTTCCTGGGAAGCAGTGTTAGTAGCACTTGGGGGACTCAAGTGTCTTGTAGACATCAACCCCATTCACCCACTCATTCATGGAGACAGAAGGGAAGGACCTGGCAGAACAACAGCTTTAGACTCCAGTCTAGATTGGACTCTGGCTGGCTGAGTGACCTTGGGCAAGTCCTCCAAGACAGGAGTCCTGGTTCCGGTCCTTGGCATGTCAGGAACCGGGCCACACAGCAGGAGGTGAGCAGCAGGTGGGAGAGTGAACAGACCTTCATCTGTATTTGCATCTGTTCTTCTTGGCTCTCATTCCTGCCTGAGCTCCACCTCCTGTCAGGTCAGTGGAGGCATTAGATTCTCACAGCTGCTCCAACCCTACTGTGAACAGCGCATGCATGAACGAGGTTGTCTACTCCTTACGGGAATCAT
>NW_011494607.1:7197208-7237760 GCF_000754665.1 Bison bison bison
CGGGAATCATACTAAACCACCCCCACCACCCCGTATGTGGAAAAATTGTCTTCTATGAAACTGGTCCCTGGTGCCCCAAAGTGTAGGAACTGCGGCTCTAAGAGTTTTGAGACTCAGTCTGAATGTGGTGATGTCAACACTGACCAGATGCTGGTTGTGAGAAGTGTACATTAAGTATACACTAGGCATCTACTATAGTAACTGTTATATTTTTGAGATTAATGTGTGCTGATTCTGGTCCTTCTATTCTGCAAACATTTAGAGGGACTAATGACTGCAGGGGCACTGTGCCAGGCATGGGGTGTGTCCTCCGGGGCCTGTGCCCAGTAATGGAGGAGATAAGTGGTAAGGAGGTAAGTGGTAAGTTTACAGATAATTACAATGTGAGATGGGAGGGGTTGCCACGAGAGACACGGAGCTAAAAGTGCAGTGAGACAGCCATGCCTTGGCCACGTGTGTCTCTGCGCAGGTCGGCTTCATCCAAGGCCTGCGATGGCCCTCCCTAGATCACAGCCTGTTCAGCTTCTCCTGTTACAACATGAGCAGACTCTCTAAACTGGATGTGAAAGGAAAAAGAACAGAAAGGACTTTCTCTGCTTCTCTGAGGACAGGGGCAGTCTGCCCTCACGACCTGATGGCATCCCTAACCTAGGGATAAGGACACATCTGACGCCTCCATCTTTGCCATAAAGTCAAAGCCGCTTGGGGCCAGTCGGGTGCACTGGCCGTAGAATCCAGCTCTTGGGATCAGCGACCTTCATCTGATTCAGTTTGTCTGCGAGGCCGCAAAACTCAGCTGGATGGTCCAATCTGATGGAAAGTATACACCATGGCCAGAGCCTGAGGATAATGGGCAAGAATCCCCCACTGTCACATGCTGGGCGCCACGGGGGCACGTTGTGCCTGCAGGGCCCGGAGGCTGAAAGCAACATTTTCTCTATGGGAAGCACAGACTCAGCAAGGATTTGTCTCCAGGCGGCACTATAGCCTCCTCTTCTGGCACCGTGGAGACTGTTCTTCTGTCAGGATTTCTGGCATCAGAAGTGAAGGGGAGCCGAGCCAGGGAGCTTCCCGGTGAAAGGTGGGCCTCCCCCAGCCTCTCTGAGCCACCGAGCACCCAGGCTGGTGCTGCTGAAGGGTGGGCCGCCAAGGACAGAATTCTTTTCAGTGAAACCTTCACGCAAGGATTCATCTCCACAGCGTGCATCATGCTTGCACTTGGTGCCTCTGACAGCCTGCGGGTTTGGGCTGCCTTTGCAGCTTTATTAGGCATCACAGCAGCTGAGCAGACTGCTTTTTTTTTTTAACCCCAGTTCTCCGAGCTAGTCTTGAATTTCTCAGGCTTTGCTTTTGTGAAGCCCTTTTATTAAAACTGTGTGATACAGTCATTGAAAAGATCAGAAGGAAAAAAAAAATAGAACATAAAGAAGGGAATACCCAGGAAACCATTGTAGGGATCAAGAAGTAGACCATTCCTGGCTCCCAGAAACACAGCCCCCTTGCTTGGCCACACTCCTCCCCCTCTTCCCTGTCTTTTTTTTTAACAGTCAGCAGGAACTCATTTTTTTTTTTTTTTTCCAGGCAGCTTGTGGAAATCTTAGTTCTCTGACCAGGGATTGAACCTGGGCCCTCAGCATTGAAAGTGCAGAATCCTAACCACTGGACCACCAGGGAAGTCCCAGTCCTTCCTGGTTTTTCTTGTTTGTTTGTTTGTTTTTAATTTAAAAATTAAAAAAATTAAATGTTGTGTTGGTTGTGGCCATTCAACAATGCAAATCAGCCATAATTTGCTGATTTGCCATATACATATCCATCCATCCATACATACATATACATACATACATATATGTATGTATACAGCCATATACATACATTCCCTCCCTCCTTAGCCTTCCACCCCTCCCCATCTCATCCCTCCAGGTCATCACAGAGAGCCAGAGCCTGCTGTGATGAGAATACAGCAAGTTCTCATCAGTTACTCATCTTACACCTGATAATGTATATATGTTGATGCTACTTTCTTCATTTTTCTCACTCTCTTCCTCCCTCACTGTGTCCACAAGTCCACTCTCTACATCTGCATCTCTTTTCCTTCCTTGCAAATAGATTCATCAATATAATTTTTCTAGACCAGGTTTTAATGTCAATTGTTTCTTTGCTTCTCTTTATGCTTTGGCCACCTAACTATTAATCTGGAAACACTATAATTTATCCTTGCAAGCTTTACAATTTATAGAAATGGGATTATACACCACCTATTATTTCCCTGCTGGTTTCTTTTACCCAATATCATGTGTGTAAGAGGCCTCTGTGTGGTTCCCCAGAGATGGAGTCCAGGCATTTTCCTGGCTACATAGTATTCCATTGTTAGGACACATAACAAAGTAGTCATTCTGTTGTTGCTGGCTGTTGGAGCTGTTTGCAGCAATGCTGCTGAGAGCGTTCTTGTACAGGTCTCCTGGTGCATGAGTTGCTCTTAAAAGCTATGCTCTCATTTTGTGTGGCTGGGGACAGGGGCTTTGGCTGTGCTGCTCTTCAGGGAACTGATTGTGGATTTTGGCTCATGCTCCAGCCTCTCTCCTGCATACCACTGGGTGGGTGGATTGGCCTGGAGGTCACTCATTAGAATTCTCCCCAGAAATCAAGGGAGGAAGAAGCAAGAACTTTCTGGGAAGGAGAATGGGAACCACTTGAAAGGGTACTGAACTGGAGATCAAAGAGCCCTTCTTGCTGCTGGCTTTTGATGTGAGCCGTTACTGCACACCCTGCAGTAATGAATTCACTTATCTTCAGAGCTCGCTGCATTCCCCACCTACTGCCTCCTAATCAGCAAGCCTCCACTCAAGGCCAACAGCATCATCATTAACGAGTCCTGGGACTCGGAGCCAGGGTGCCCTTGGCTGCCACGGGCACTCAGCCCTGCTGGAATTGCTTTGGGGAAGAGCTTTGAAGCCCATTTGCAGAGGTTGTTAAATCAGAGAAAGCTGGAACCGGAAGTCTTCGAGATTCTCCCAGGCGGGCTCTGTGGCTGTTTACAGGCTTGTGGGGGAAATTTGAAGAGAGGTACTGTTTGTTTTCATTCCATGGAGTTGGTAGGTTCGGCATGTTCAAGAAAGCATCTCCCTTCCTCTCCTCTTTCAATGCCCTTTTGTCTTTTTCACACTCATGCCTCCTTTTTTCAGAAATTAATTAGTCTCTTCTTCTACCATTAAAGAACAGATATACATCTCGCTCCAATGAGCCTTTGATAGGGGTGCCAACTGCTGCTGCTGCTGCTGCTAAGTCGCTTCAGTTGTGTCCAACTCTGTGCGACTCCAGAGACTGCAGCCCACCAGGCTCCCCCGTCCCTGGGATTCTCCAGGCAAGAACACTGGAGTGGGTTGCCATTTCCTTCTCCAATGCATGAAAGTGAAAAGTGAAAGTGAAGTTGCTCAGTCATGTCCGACTCTTCGCAACCCCATGGTCTGCAGCCTACCAGGCTCCTCCGTCCATGGGATTTTCCAGGCAAGAGTACTGGAGTGGGGTGCCATCGCCTTCTCCAGGGGTGCCAACTAATACAGCCTTAAAGATCACTTTTGTAGAACAGAAGACTAAAAGGTAGGAAAAGCAAACATGGGGGAAAATGGTTGTTAGGACAGGTACAATTATTTTGAGGTGACAGAGGCAAGAAGAATGGCATCAAATGAGAGAGGCCATGAGGGAACCTTCTGGGGAAGCTGGAATGTTTTACATCTTGATTTTGGTGGTGGTTACTTGGGTGAATGCATATGTAAAAATCTGTGCATCTGCTACAGCAGAAATTAACACACTGTGGTAAAATCAATAAAGTTGTAAATTCAATAAAATTAAAAAAGTCATCCAGCTGTCCACTTAGATTTGTGCACTTTACTGAATGGAAGTTGCACACTGAAAAAAAAAAAAAGAAAAATCTAGGGATTTCCCTGGTGTTCCAGTGGCTAGGACTATGTGCTCCCAATGCAGGGGGCCCAGGTTCAATCCCTGGTCAGGGACCTAGATCCTGCATGCTGAAGCTAAGAGATCCCACAAGCTGCAATGAAGATTGAAGATCCAGAGTGTCACAACTAAGACACGGCATAGCCAAATAAATAAATAAATATTTTAAAAAGAAAGAGAGAAAAAGCTGTCAGGAAGTTTCTTCTTGCCCTGATTACCTGCACTTAGCCCGTTTCCTCCATCATCCTCTCAAGTGTCATACATATCACATAGCTGTGTGAAATAAACCCCTCAATACAAGGCTATACATTTTAAACAGTAATATTATTTTAAGGAAAAGAGCAGAAAGATTGTTTTTTATATTTACCCATGTATTTATCAGTTTTGAAGATCCATTTGGGAGATCCATGTTTCTATCAATTTCCCTTCAGTCTGAAGAGCATTCGTTGCTGCTGCTGCTGCTAAGTCGTGTGCAACCCCATAGACGGCAGCCCACCAGGCTCCCCTGTCCCCGGGATTCTCCAGGCAAGAACACTGGAGTGGGTTGCCATACATGTATTATTATTATGTATATTAATAATATATGTATTATTCCAGGTGTAATATTATTAGTATGTACTATTATTTTCTATTCCTCATAAGTCTCTGAAGCTTTATTTTTTTTAAATGTTTTCTTTCTTCTTCATTTGGATAATTCTCTTGATCTGATTTCACATTGACTGACTCTTTTGTTATTTCCAACCTACTGTTAAGCTCATCCAGTGAGTTTTTTATTTCAGACATATTTTTAATTCCAGTATTTCCATTTAATTCTTTCATAATTTCCAGTTCTCTTTGGTTATTTTCTGTCCACTCATTATATTGCCTTATATATTTGAGCACCATTGTAATGGCTGTCTTAACACACTTGTTAATTTTACATCTAAGTCATCTTGGAGTTGGTTTCACTTGACTGTCATTTCTCTTGTGTATGAGTCGTATTTTCTTATCTCCCCTCATGTCTAGTAATTTTAGATTATATCATGTATACTATGAGTAGTATGTTGCAGAGACCCTGGCCTCTGTTAGGTTACTATAAAGAGTAGTGTTCTTCTGTTTTAGCAGGCAATTAACCTGGCTAATCCAATCTGAAATTCTAAATTCTCCTGTGTTATACAGCAACTAATATTTCTGTTTAGTTCCTTCAGCCGTAGCTGGGCATCTTGGTATTAGCCTAACATATGCTTACTTTAGAGTTGGCCAGAGATTTTCTTAGAATTTATATGTAGAATTTGGGGCTTCCCCTTTGGGGCTCTCTTCTTTCCATTATTTCCCCCTCCATTTTCCAGCTACTGTTGCTCTGAATATTGTCTTCTGATTACTGAGCCAGTGAGGTTTCTATTCAACCTTTAGTTGCTTTCTAGTGACATCATTTGTGGACTGCATTCAGGAAAAAGGACATTAAAAATGGGCAATTATCCAAGTGCCAAGCTTTTCCTCTAAATGTTGACAACCAATTTTTTGTCTGCTTTTGGCTACTCTCAAATGGCTTCAGACATTGGTTTAGTGTGTGTGTGTGTTTTGTCCAGAGTTTATAATTGTTACTTTGAGAGGATTGGTCTAATATGAGCTACTTAGCAATTACTAGAAATGGAATCTTGTCATCTATTCTTGCCTAATGATCTTATGACTTGATTTTGTGTTTGTTTTATTAAAATAAAAATAGTATGGTAAAGCTGCTGATAAAAAATGCTTTCTTTGGCATCAGAAATGTTTCCAGTGTTAAAAAAGGTAGTTAATAGTAATAATAAAAGTGCAATAATTTTTAAATCATAACTTAATAAATATGCTCTTGAACAAAGACCTAAGGATAATATTTTTTTTGGAAAATTGGATAGTTTCCACAAACAAGGAGCTTTAGAATAATGGAAAAATTTTAAGAATCATTTTCTAGTAATTTTTTTCTCATTCCATGGAAAAATGAAAACTTTTCTTATTTGGCTCACTTTAAACTTCATCCTTCAGTATTCTCTTTATATTAATTTACACAATATGTGGGTGCTAAAATAGATTTCAATTTTTGTGGATACTAACGTTAAAAGAGTAGAGTTGGATCTAAAAAACAGAGAAATTTTATTACTTTAGGGCTAACACTTGTCTTTATTTTGGAGGCAGACCAGAAAGAAATTTTTGTGCATTACATAAAGAAAAATCCCATTCTGGCTTTCTGCAAATTATGTAAATCATCCTGTAAAAATTCTAATGCTTCAATCTATCATTTCATTTGATTGGTGAGTACTGAGCTTCTCACGGAACATTGGAGTTAATACTATCGTTGTGTATGCATGCTAAGTCACTTCAGTTGTGTCCCAATCTTTGCAACCCTATGGAATGTAGCCCACCAGCGTCCTCTGTCCGGTGGATTCTCCAGGTGAGAATACTGGAGTGGGTTTCCATGCCCTCCTCCAGGGGATCTTCTGGACCCAGGGATTGAAACTGCGACTGTTAAAAGTCTCCCACATTGGCAGGTGGGTTCTTTACCACTGGTGCCACCTGGGAAGCCCAATACTATTGTTGGAACCCAGATATAGAAAATGCTGAAGTCCTTAATGTCTTTGCTCAGCAATGAATCCTGAAGTGCTAAGTTTCCCAAACTTCTTAATCTTATAAGATATAAAATGAATAGAACCCTGATATTTTAACCATGGCTAAATGTGCCCAGGAGACAAGGTTAGCCTATCCTCCAAGACATTGTCTATTAATATGAGATATTTATTTTGATTGTATTTTATAAAGGCTTGAATATTAACTCCCCAATTTTGAAATGATTACCATTTTAAAAAATGAAATAACATATTACTATACATCTGATACATGATAAATAATTTTATTAAGAAATAAAATACCAGTTCAGTTCAGTTCAGTCACTCAGTCGTGTCTGACTCTTTGTGACCCCATGAACCACAGCACGCCAGGCCTGCCTGTCCATCACCAACTCCCGGAGTCCACCCAAACTCATGTCCATTGAGTTGGTGATGCCATCCAACCATCTCATCCTCTGTCGTCCCCTTCTCCTCCTGCCTTCAATCTTTCCCAACATCAGGGTCTTTTCAAATGAGTCAGCTCTTCGCATCAGGTGGCCAAAATATTGGAGTTTCAGCTTCAACATCAGTCCTTCCAATGAACACCCAGGACTGATCTCCTTTAGGATGGACTGGTTGGATCTCCTTGCAGTCCAAGGGACTCTCAAGAGTCTTCTCCAACACCACAGTTCAAAAGCATCAATTCTTCAGCGCTCAGCTTTCTTTATAATCCAACTCTCACATCCATATATGACTACTGGAAAAACCATAGCCTTGACTAGACGGACCTTTGTTGGCAAAGTAATGTCTCTGCTTTTTAATAGCTATCTAGGTTGTCATAACTTTCCTTCCAAGAAGTAAGCGTCTTTTAATTTCATGGCTGCAATCACCATCTGCAGTGATTTTGGAGCCAAAAAAATAAAGTCTGACACTGTTTCCACTGGTTCCCCATCTATTTCCCATGAAGTGATGGGACCAGATGCCATGATCTTCGTTTTCTGAAATGTTGAGCTTTAAGCCAACTTTTTCACTCTCCTCCTTCACTTTCCTCAAGAGGCTCTTTAGTTCCTCTTCACTTTCTGCCATAGGGTGGTGTCATCTGCATATCTGAGGTTATTGATATTTCTCCCAGAAATCTTGATTCCAGCTTGTGCTTCTTCCAGCCCAACGTTTCTCATGATGTACTCTGCATATAAGTTAAATAACCAGGATGACAATATACAGCCTTGATGTACTCAGTATATGTAAATAATATTTTTCAGGACTCAAGTACATGTTATTTAATTTTCTTTACCCAATACCAGTATCTTCTTTTTTTGTCTACTCTGTGCAGTTTGCAGGATCTTGGTTCCCTGACCGGAGATTGAACCCAGGCCCCAGCATTGAAAGTGCTGGATTCTAACCACTAGACTGGCAGGGAACTCCCACCATTATTTTCTTATACAGTAAAACAGCAAAGTACTTTCTTGAAATATGTGCTAGGTGGCCTGAGACAACAAATATTTTTTACAAGAGGCAATACATTTACATAAGTAAGGGATGAAGTGATTAGACATGATCTTTTTCTGTTTAAATATTCATTTATTTACTTTGTCATTTATTTGGCTGTGCCAGGTCTTAGTCTCAGCCTAGAGGATTTTTAGTTGCAGCATGTGGGATTTAGTTCCCTGACCGGGGATTGAACCTGAGCCCCCTGCATTGTGAGTGGGGAGTTTTAGCCATTGAACCACCAGGAAAGTCCCCTAGACATGATCTTATGTGGCCACTAAAAAGTTTTATACAGGTCCTAGTGTCATCAAATCCTGCCCAACCACTGACCCAGGAGAAGCTGGAAGAAGCATACTCTAAATTCTGAAAAGTATCTAACAAAAATGTGAATCTTTTAGCTTTAGAAAAACCAAAAAAAAAAAAAAAATCATGTAAACAAACATTTTGTTATTTGGTCCAAATAACAAGTTACTAGTGTGTGCTTTGTTACCCGGCTGATTATATTTTTACAAAACTGTTGTTCTGGTTTATGTCATCCTGTATGGACGTTTTGTTGCATTCTCTCTTTAAAATTAAACCAAAGGCACTGGATTTTAGTTGTTTAGTTTTGGAGATTTTAGTGTAAGGAGGAATCTAAATGTTTCCATATGAAGCTCATGGGAAAGTGGTTTAGTATAGAAGATAACTGGAGAGAAGGATATTCTCCAAATCAAGTCCCTGCGTTTGCCAAGTAATTGAGTTATTTCCTGACTCTATATTATGGCATATTGGGTCCCAGACCCTAGATCAGCAGTTTGGCAGGATAGTGTGGGAGTAAGACCTGGATGAAACTCTAGTAGCTACACAGGATAATGTCTTATTCTCTTCTTTTCTTTCTTGTGCAAATGTATTATCATAAAATACATTCGTTGCCTTTGGCCACTCACCATGTGGTCCAAGGAAATATTTCCTTGTTTCATTTTATAAAAATATACTGGCATTGGATAAAGAAAATTAAATAACTTATGAATTTTGTATCTTCAACCAAAGTTGTGAAATGTGAGTGAAGAGAGTTTATTAAGCCAGAGGGCAGTAATCTGACTTCTGTTCTCTTAACTACTTACTATGTATGGTTTGTGATGGGACCCCATAAGAAAAATTTCACCCCCTTCTTCCTCATTTCCTGTCGATTTGGGACAGAGGCAGTTTATGTATTTATTTAAAATTAATTTTTATTGGAGTATAGTTGGTTTACAATGTTGTGTTAGTTGTCTGCTGTACAGCAAAGTGAATCAGTTATACATATATTCACTCTTTTTTAGATTCTCTTCTCATATAGATCATTATAGGATTTTGAGTAGAATTCCCTGTGCTATACAGTAAGTTCTTATTAGTTATCTCTTCTATGTATACTAGTGTGTATATGTCAATCTGAATCTCTCAATTTATCCTCCCCCTCCCCTTTCCCCCTGGAAACCATAAATTTATTTTATACATCTCTGACTCTATTTCTGTTTTGTAAAAAGGTTCACCTGTAGAAGATGAAGTTTAAATAGAATAGAGCTAGATTTGTGAGTTACCAATGAGAAAGCACCCTGCCCAGATGCTGCCTTTTTCTTTCAACCAGAAGAGAAACTTCTGCAAGCCTCCAAGAAATAATCCTTTGAGTCAAGATATAAAGAAAAAGGTTTGGAGTAGAACCAATATTATTCTAGTATTATTCTACAGGACTTGACTTTAGTTTTATTGTAACCAATTCAAATGTATTTTAATTTTGTTTGCGATCCCATGGACTGTAGGCCACCAGGCTCCTCTGTCCATGGAATTTTCCAGGCAAGAGTACTGGAGTGGGTTGCCATTTCCTATTCCAGAGGATCTTCCTGACCAAGGGATCAGACCCACATCTCTTGCATCTCTTGCATTGGTAGGCAGTGTCTCTAGCACTGCACCATCTGGGAAGCCCAATGTTTATATGGTAACTATCAATAGATGTAACCCACATAAGCAAAAGCTCATTGGGGTCATCAATAACTTTTGAGATTGTGAAGGGGCCTTGAGATCACAAGGTTTGAGAATCACTGCTCTTATGTACTATAAAATTTGGATGGAAAAGGATGTTGGGTTTATTTGTTAAACACATTATTCTTCCTTTTCTTTGTATTCCTTTCTAGCAGGGTAACTTGTAAGTTACCGAACCTTGAAATTTATCAGTGCTAAGAGGAATCGTATTTTCATGAAATTGTACTTTCCCGGTATCGGAGACAATTTTCTGATGATCTTACCAGCTCACCATGTTACTTCTACTAACAGGACCCTGGCATAATGTTTGTGTTATGGATACCAAGCCCTGTTACCATTGAATAGAACAGAGTAAACTTAAGCTCAGTCAGTTAGAGTCTCACTCCCAGAAATTTGGTGCTGAGATTTAGAGACAGCCAGTAACCTTTTCTTTATGGCCTAAACTGAGTTAGTGAAAACTCAAGCAGAGGCAAATCACCCAGATAAAGAGGACCTGAGAGAGAGAGAGAGAGAAGGGACAGGAGTACTTAGAGAAATAAGGAGAAATCAAGAGGCCCCCAGTGGTTTTCTGGGTCTTTGCTATAGACCCTTCTGAAGCTTGGCTGCCTTCATGCCCCTGGGTTTTATGAATTACCCTTGTAACCTTAAATTAAAATTTCCCTTTCAATAAAGCTAGCTCAAGTTGATTTCTGTTGTTGTTAACCAAGCAGATCTGAAAGTAGACTCAATTTCTATAAAACTGAAATTCTTGTGACGGTATTACTCTTGTTTAAGGGTGCAATAGAAAATATCTCAGAAAGAACTAAAAATAATTTAAGAGAAAGAATAGGGACATTGATAAGGAAATGTATCTTGTTGTCCCTATTTAAAATTTTAGCAATGTTTATAGGCGTCACCTTTCTTCAGAAGGACAGGTAGAATATGGTGGATGGGTAATCTGCCAGTGAAATGAAGGAGCATCTGTCTTTTCTGGCCCATCTTGTTACCTAGTCCTTTCTCTGCTTTATTGGAGTGTGGGTTTGTGAGCGCACATCACATACACACCTTCTGGCCTTACTGGTACTGAGTCCAGTCTTGTGCTGCTCACCCCACGATAGGCCAATCAATTGAGAGATAAGGTGTTGGGGCAAGAAGATAGTAACTTTATTCAGAAAGACTGAGAAGCTGATGGATTAATGTCCCAAGGAATCATCTTCCCCAAGTTAGAGTTTAGGCTTCTTTTATACTAAAAGGGAAGAAGTTAAAGTCTTGGTTCCAGCTAGGCTCTGGAGGAGATGTGTTAATTTCTTCCTTCCTGCAGCCATTCACTGCTGGGTCTGATCAGGATGTCTTCTGTGAACTAAACAAAGGTATTTTTGCTGAACACTCATTACCTGGGCTTCCTTGGTGGCTCAGATGGTAAAGAGTCTGCCTGCAATGTAGGAGACTTGGGTTCAAATCCTGGGTCAGGAAGATCCCCTGAAGAAGAGAATGGCAACCCTCTCCAGTATTCTTGCCTGGAGAATTCCATGGACAGACGAGCCTGTCAGGCTACAGTCCATGGGATTGCAAAGAGTTGGACATGACTGAATGACTAACACTTCATGCCTTTGGCACTCACCTGGGAGGCAGGGCTCCCATAGATGTCAACGACCCATTGACATTGACATTGAAGTCGCTCAGTCGTGTCTGACTCTTTGCGACCCCATGGACTGTAGCCTACCAGGCTCCTATGTCCGTGGAATTTTCCAGGCAAGAGTACTGGAGTGGGTTGCTATTTCCTTCTCCAGGAGATCTTCCTGACCCAGGGATCGAACCTGGGTCTCCCGCATTGTAGGCAGACGGTTTACCATCTGAGCCATCAGGGCATTATATATAATTTAAACTTATAGGCAACATCCCTTTAATGATTAACTTGTAATGGTATACAAAGATTCTTTCTTTTTACATAACCACTTGATTTTGATGTTGCCATATTAGTTTTTACTAAACCCTCTGTGGCTATTTCTGTCATGTTTACCACTCTAACCTCATGAACTTAGAACAGTGCCTGGCATAGTATGGGCACTCAGTCAATGTTTGTTGAGCAAATAAATAAATGATCATCTTAAATAGCTGTGGAGGAGATTCACTAGACCAAATATGATGTGAGTTAAAATCTCATTAAGACTTTATTTTGATTTTTAAAGTTCAAATTTGAAATGCAGTTTTCACTGAGAAAAACAAAAGTCTTTTCTCTCACCAGCTCTTTGCTAGCAAGGCTCTCTCTCTGGCACACCATTCAGAGTCTTGCTCTTTTCCTTGTCTCTGATCAATCCTAACAGAGTTGTCTTCTTTCTATGTCCTGAATTCTGTGTAGCTTCCTAGTGATAAGATGCCATCCTGGTTTGCACGATGAGGAGGAGCAAAAGTTTAAGATGGAATGAGTGACTGAAACCAGATCAAGGAGAGATTTGAGTTCCAGGCTAAGGAGTTTCAGTTTTATCTTGTGAATACTAGAATGCTCTAGAAGAGGACTGTAAGTTCTTCCACACCATGAGTTCTTCTTACCTGAAGAAATGCATCTTATAGGAAGGTTCATGAAGCCTCAGTGAACAGAATGGATTAGAAACAAAGCCCATGGCCAGAAGATCAATAAGGACTATTATTATGGCCTGGGTATAGAATGATGAAGATACTGTTTAGTTTCTTCTGACTATAACTGTGATAAAAGGTGCTTGAAGTCTTCATGTATCTTTAGAGCACAGAAGAAGAGGCATACTAGGTTTCTTTGTTTCAAGACCTCTATGCTTTGAGCACAGTGTAGGCAGGACATGTAAGTAGGATTTAGGAGTTGATATGATTATATAGTTCTAGCGCTTGTAATGGTTTCATGCCTCCATGCCATTGTTCCTGGTATTCCATCTTTCTGGAATGCCATTATCCTCATTCTCCTCCAACTGAAATTTCCTTCATCCTTTAGGTCCACTTCCTCTTTGTCATCTTCCCTGATCTGCAGGTTAGAATTAAGGTCTTTCTCCCACCTTCTATAGAAGGATCTCTTTCTTTAGAAGACACTTACCACATTATGCCTTGTATCATGTTCATCTCCCACTTGAATGTGGACTCCAAGGGGAAGGGACCACGATGGACCCAATCTTGTGTGCCCCACTGTGCCTGGTCCATGGCTTTGCACTTAAGTGAGGGTGAATTTCATTCCTATAGAATGACCTTGAGGCATTTTAAAAATGAAGGCAGAATTTTGCCTATATTCTTGGTAACTGAGAAACCACTAGATGAGCCATTCTATTTATTCACAGTGGTCACAACATTGCCAAAATATGAACGACTTCATTTAAAGTTGTGAAAATCATATACTCTGTGTTCACACCTACCAATTTCCAACCTACTGGGCAGTCTTGAATGACTTGCATGGCTCTGCTGTTTCCTGAATGTTAACTAAACACCAAGATTACAGGGTAAACCTGTTAAGTGACTGATTCAGAGCTGAATCCCACTATTTAAGCTCCCTGCTTTTTTGGGAGATTAAATGACATGTAATTTAGCTGTGTGGGTCTAGTATTGCTTACAGTAAATGGTGTATATGTTGGAAAGTTTCATTAGTCAGATCTAACAACTTGACTACTCTTCAAAATCTAAGTGATTAGGGCTCATTCAGTGAAATGAATTGGTACACAGGAGTAGGTTCATGACTCAGATAGCATGAGTGCCTTTTACAAGGTTTTAGCAGAGGAAAAGGAGCCAACAGAGTTAATGACTTTGGACTTGGGTCTTTCATATAAGCTTTGTGCCAAAAAGCACTTTGTTCCTCCAACACAATCACTCAGCTCCTGCCCCTCCTAGGTGGAGAGGAAGTGAATGCAGAGTCTAATATGAGGTTGGGTATGCAGTAGAGACCCAGGGCTGTGCTTGTTTGCCTCTTGGATACAGAGCTCCTATCTCAACTATACAAGATTGAGGAAAATTACATTGCGCAACATTATTCAATTGTATTCAAACTCATTTGTTGGGGATTGACAAACACAAAAGAGAAAAGACTTAAATAGCAAGGCTGAGATTGAAGAATACCCTGGCAAGTAGAGGCAGAGACCAACTTCTCCCTGCAGGTCAAAATGTGCTCCTACCCCAAGGGAAGAGAAGCGAGGGGAAGGGATAGGAAGGGAAGGGAAAAGAAGGGAAGGGAAGAGAAAATAAGTCCGGCTTCCTTTAGCTCCTGCTTTCTATGGGAGACTTGGGCTTTTTCCTTGGTTCTCAAATATGAGATGTTTTATGGAGCAAGCACCCCATGAGCACAGAGAAGCCTGTTGGATTGTCTTTTATAAGCAGATAATGTAGGGTGGTCCTCAACTGCTTTACTGTCATAAATACTACGCCATACACAGGTTGTGGGCAGTTGGGTCTTCTGTGGAAGTGGCTAGAGGAGGTCAAAGGGACAGGTGTCCACTTACTTCTACAATTTGGCAACATCAGTGGTGTCCACTGCTGAGAAGACCCTCAATATTCATTTGTTTTTTCTTTAGCCTGACTACCATTTTTGTCCCTGCTCAGCAGCACAAATGGAACAGCTGCTGCTGCTGCTGCTTTTGAAGAACTATAACTATAGGATTCTTATATAAAATATACTCAGCAAATTACTTATTCCAGAAGGGCATAAAATATTCATGGAAGATGCTAATGAAAAATATGTTCATTAGCTTATTCTAAGTATCATCAATTCACCTATTCATGCATGTGTTTTTGCCTTTTCATACTGGTGAGAATGAAACAGAAGTAGAAGATATTAAGAAGAGATGGCAAGAATACACAGAAGAACTATGCAAAAAAGATCTTCACGACCCAGATAATCACAATGGTGTGATCACTCATGTAGAGCCAGACATCCTGGAATGTGAAGTCAAGTGGGCCTTAAGAAGTATTACTACGAACAAAGCTAGTGGAGGTGATGGAATTCCGGTTGAGCTATTTCAAATCCTAAAAGATGATGCTGTGAAAGTGCTGCACTCAATATGTCAGCAAATTTGAAAACTCAGCAGTGGCCACAGGACTGGAAAAGGTCAGTTTTCATTCCAATCCCAAAGAAAGGCAATGCCAAAGAATGCTCAAACTACCACATAATTGCACTCATCTCACATGCTAGTAAAGTAATGCTCAAAATTCTCCAAGCCAGGCTTCAGCAATACATGAACCGTGAACTTCCAGATGTTCAAGCTGGTTTTAGAAAAGGCAGAGGAACCAGAGATCAAATTGCCAACATCTGCTGGATCATCGAAAAAGCAAGAGTTCCAGAAAAACATCTATTTCTGCTTTATTGACTATGTCAAAGCCTTTGACTGTGTGGATCACAATAAACTGTGGAAAATTCTGAAAGAGATGGGAATACCAGACCACCTGACCTGCCCCTTGAGAAACCTGTATGCAGGTCAGGAATCAACAGTTAGAACTGGACATGGAACAACAGACTGGTTCCAAATAGGAAAAGGAGTACGTCAAGGCTGTATATTGTCACCCTGTTTATTTAACTTATATGCAGAGTACATCATGAGAAATGCTGGGCTAGATGAAGCACAAGCTGGAATCAAGACTGTTGGGAGAAATATCAATAACCTCAGATATGCAGATGACACCACCCTATGGCAGAAAGTGAAGAGGAACTAAAGAGCCTCTTGATGAAGGTGAAAGAGGAGAGTGAAAAAGTTGGCTTAAAGCTCAACATTCAGAAAACGAAGATCATGGCATCCGGTCCCATCACTTCATGGGAAATAGATGGGGAAACAGTGGAAACACTGGCTGACTATATTTTCTTGGGGTCCAAAATTACTGCAGATGGTGACTGTAGCTATGAAATTAAAAGATGCTTGCTCCTTTGAAGAAAAGCGATGACTAATTTAGACAGCATGTTAAAAAGCAGAGACATGACTTGCTGACAAAGGTCTATCTAGTCAAAGCTATGGTTTTTCCAGTAGTCATGTATGTATGTGAGAGCTGGACTATAATGAAAGCTGAGTGCCGAAGAATTGATGCTTTTGAACTCTGGTCCTAGAGAAGACTCTTGAGAGTCCCTTGGACAGCAAGGAGATCAAACCAGTCAATTCTAAAAGAAATCAGTCCTGATTATTCATTGGAAGGACTGATGCTGAAGCTGAAACTCCAATACTTTGGGCACCTGATGCGAAGAACTGACTCATTAGAAAGGACCCTGATGCTGGGAAAGATTGAAGGCAGGAGAAGGGGATGACAGAACATGAGATGGTTGGATGGCATCACCGACTTGATGGACATGAGTTTGAGCAAGCTCTGGGAGATGGTAAAGGACAGGGAAGCCTGCGTGCTGCAGTCCATGGGGTTGCAAAATGTCGGACACAATTGAATAACTGGACTGAACTGAGCTGATTCAATCAATGTTTATTGAGGGTATGCTATATACCACACATTGTTCTAGGCGTTGGGAATATAGCAGAGGACACATAAAGAACTTAGCCCAGAGGAAACTTAAAGTGCACACTTCATCAATCAAAGGCAGATAAATGACCTCTAATTTGACTCCCTGTTTTAGAAATGAGGACTCTGAGACTGCCTATCCTTTGGGGATTGTAGTTATGGGTGAAAAATATTAACATGGGCAGTCAGCGGAGTGAGGTGGGGAATCCCAGCTGATAACAAAGTGAAATAGCTGAAGAAAATTTCCTTTAGACTGAGCCAAGTTTAGCATAAAAAGTATGCATCTCCTGTTATCTATGATGCTATAAATCCTTTACCAAAGCACATGGTACAAATTGTACATTACTGTTAATACAAATGCTCAAAGAGCATTTAAATAACATCTTGTAAGTGGCTACTAGAAATCTAGCACAGTGTTTTTACCTGTATTATCTTATTTAATCCTTCAACCATTGAATGGACTAGGGCTTACAATTCTCCTTATACAAATGGTGCAACTGAGTGTTGACTGAAAAAGATGTACAACCCTTGAGTTGCTAGTTAAGTTTTATTTGGGGCAAAATGAGAACTGCAGCCCAGGAGGCAGCACCTCAGATAGCTCTGAGAGATTGCTCCAAAGTGCAGTGGGGTAAGATCAAAATATAAGGTTTTGGTGAAGGGGGAGTTCAACACCATTAAAGCACTCATTTTACAAAAGGTTTCTTGCTAGTCTTGAGGATCTGATGTCACCATGAAGGGATTTAGTGCTTCTCTAGATATGAGGAGATGGAAAGATTAAGATCATAAAATCTTTTCCTAGAAACATGCAACTACCTAAAGACGTGTCCCACCAGATTCCCTGGAGCACAGAGTGCCTCACTGCATCCTGAACTCCCTCAGGGGTTGTTGGAGGTTAACAGCTATAGCAGCAAGGGGCTCAATCTCTGTAGAGACAGAAAGCAAAAGCCTTTGTTCAGTTGTTGGCAATGCTCTTCGCAAGTACCAGTTTGTAGTTGACATGAATTTAAGAGACTTTAATCTGCTGAATAAGTGATGGAGCCGTGCTTTGGAAGCAGGTTTTCTGATGCTACTCCCAGTGCTGGTCATACTATGCTGTACTGTGCTCCTACCACTGGTAATTGGTTAATTTGTTTACTTGACAGATTTTGAGGACTTATTACAGGCCTGGCACTATGCTAGGCACTCTGACAGTACAGAATAAAAAAGAAAACAGAACCTGCCTTCAAATAATATGAAAATTATAATACAGTGTGATAATGCTATGGTGAAAGGTATACCTGGGGTGTAGGGGGCTCAGAAGAAGCTCATTGCCTGCTGCTAAGGTGGCTGAAGAACATTTCTGAAGGAAGTGACCCCTGAAGCAGGGAGTTACTTGCTGAGTGGGTAGTAACCAGGTAAAGAAAGAGTGAGGACTTCCCTGGTGGTCCAGTGGTTAAGAATCTGCCTGCCAATGGAGGGGACATGGGTTCGATGCCTGGTCTGAGAGGATCCCACATGCTGAGGAGCAACTAAGTCCATGTACCACAACTACTGAGCCCACGATCTAGAGTCCAAGCTCTGCAACAATGAGCAGCCTGCACACCGCCACTGGAGAGTAGCCCCTGCTCACCGAAACTGGAGAAAGCCCACCTGCAGCAATGAAGAGCCAGTGCAGCCAAAAATAATAAATAAAATAAATTAGAAAAATTTTAAATGTTAAAAAAGGAGAAAGGGTGAGTGCAGGATATCACAGGCAAAAGGAGCAGGTCTCAAGCAGGCACAGTGTAATTAGGAAACCACAAATAGACTGATGAGTGGGAAGCTCAGGGCTTGAAGAAGACTAATGCAGAGTCTCTTATTACTAGTGAGTTGACTGCTGAAGACTTTGCTTTCAAATCAGTTTAATAGCTCCCAAGATTTTGTTCTCTAAAAAGACTATTTCATGGCAACACACAGCCCTCAACTCACAGTTCTGGGTTGGTCGTTTTCGACTCCTCTGAAGAATGTGCCAATGGTCTGAATAAGACTCCCCAGGAGGATTTGAAAACCTGACATTAGAATCTTCAACAATCCATTGTTCCTAGAACCTTGACTCCCTTCCTGGGGTTTCTCTGATCTCCCTGTGGAAGATTTTGCTTTGGAATTGCCGGAAAGAAGCCTGAACCCTCTGTGAAGTGGCAGCAAGCTGGTTTCTAACAGGAAGTTTATGATCAAACGACTTGTTGACATATACATCTTGAAAGCAGCATTTGTTTGTTTGATGTTTTCTATTATTCACCAAGGCCTATTCCTTTAGGATTTGCAGTGTCCAAATGTATTCTAAAATATGCAAAACTGAACATATCAAACCTTCTAAATCAGCAGGGGATGCTGAATCCTTGTATCCGCCCAGGTGGATGAACCAGACTGTAAAAGCTGGCTTTGCCTGCATCTGAAAAATGCATTCCATTTTCATCATAGCCATGGAAGTATGTGTGCATGCTCAGTGCGTCCAACTTTTTGTCAGACTTCCCTATGGACTGTAGCCCGCCAGGCTCTTCTGTCCATGGAATTCTCCAGGCAAGATTACTGAAGGAGGTTGCCATTTCCTACTACAGGGGATCTTCCCAACCCAGGGATCAAACCCGAGTCTCTTGCATCTCCTGCATTGGTAGGTGAATTTTTTTACCACTAGTGCCACCTGGAAAGCCACAGAAGCATCAACCTAATCTTGGTTTGTTGATTTCAATTTTAGGAACCCTCAGTTGCCCTAGTTATATTTATCACTAATTTGTAAGGCAAAATCTTTTTATGTATTATCCCTAGCTCATCTAGATATGGGGGAAAATGAATAAAAACCTCTCCCAGAAAAGGGTTAAAATCTGATCCAGCAATCCCACTCTTGGGCATATCTGGGCAAAACTATAGTTTGAAAACATATATGCATCCCTTTGTTGATAGCTGCACTATTTAAAATAGCCAAGATAGGGTAACGACCTAAATGCCCGTCGACAGACGAATGGATAAAGAAGATATATATATACCACATCTTTAAAAAATATAGATTGTATATATATACACAATTAGTACTATTCAGCCATAAAAATGAGTAAAATAATGCCATTTGCAGCAACATGGATGGACCTAGATAGTATCATACTAAAATCAAGTAAGTCAGGAAAAGAAAGATGAATACTGTATAGTATCACCTATATATGAAATCTGAAATATAACACAAATGAACTTATCTTTGATCCCTGGGTTGGGAAGATCCCCTGGAGAAGGGAAAGGCAACACACTCCAGTATTCTGGCCTAGAGAATTCCGTGGACTGTATAGTCCATGGGGTCGCAAAGAGTCAGACACGACTGAGTGACTTTCACTTCACTTCACTTCGCAAAACAGAAACAGACAGACAGACCTAGAGAATAGACTGGTTGCCAAGGGAGAGAGAAGCTGGGGGAGGAATGGATTAGGAATTTGCAATTAGCATATATGGATAGAATGGATAAACAACAAAGTCCCATGGTATAGCACAGGAAATTATTAATATATTTGTGTGTACTTGGTTGCGCAGTCATGTCCAACTCTTTGTGACCTCATGGACTGTAGCCTGCCAGGTTCCTCTGTCCATGGGATTCTCCAGGCAAGAATACTAGAGCAGGTTGCCATTTCCTTTTTCAGAGGATCTTGCCAACTCAGGGATCTAACCCTTGTCTTCTGCATTGCAGGTGGATTCCCCACTGCCTGAGCTGCCAGGGAAGCCCATTAATGTATTTACTATCGTGTAGTAAACCATAATGGAAAAGAATGTGAAAAAGAATATATATACATATGTAAAGCTGAATCACTTTGCTGTACACTAGAAACTAACACAACATTGTAAATCAACTATACTTCAATAACATAAGTTTGTAAAGACAAAGGAAAGGGTTAAAACCTATAGTTGAGTTGATCCACACCCTTTCTTTCAGACTCTCATGGTCACATTGAGATCCAGAATACCTGTTGAGCAGAAGTGCTACCAGAGCTTCTCAGGAAGGTCAGAGGAAGACTAAAAATGATTCCAGGACCCCCTTCTTTTTATGATCCATAGAGGGACTTGGCCTGACAAGCCCTCATGGAATATTGCTTGTCCAAAAGGGATCAGGTGATAAATCATCTAAACTCATCCTGTCCTGTAGGAGGGAAGGGTTGGCTAATCCTGTTATCGCCTTCTCATGTTTTTGGTGTTTTTATTGGGTGACCATAGGAACCACACATATAGGCAAATATACTCTGAATTTTGGTCATCTTTCTGCCATATAGGCTCAAAATTCTAGCATGGTCCTTTAAATTTTCATAGCCTGGGTTATCTCAATGAAAGATGAGGATAATATAATTGGGTCACTTCCCAGGGTTATTGAAAAAGTTTGCAATTAAAATCATTCTTTAGGTGGGAGACATTCTTGGGTTGGAATCACTCTGCTGTTTGTCCTTCACTCTTTTATTACTGAGGCTCTGTCTCCTTTAAATTTTTTTGGTCCTTGAAGCATTGTCTGTATCAACTGGAATTAAGTTAGGCTGCATATAACAGTAAAACCCCAAATAACAGAGGATTCACAAGTGAGGATTTTATTTCTTTCCCATGTAAGTGAAATCTGAAAGTAGGCAGCTAGATTCTGCAAGCATCAGAAACACAGACATCTTGTATCTTTCTGTCCCATACTTCTAGTCCAACATTTTCATTCTCAAGATCATGTCATAGTCTAAGATGGTTGTTGGGAGGCAATGTGTCTTATCTGTGATGCAGGCCAGAAACAAGAGAAGAGACAGAAGGACAAACAGCTGTGCTGAGACAGTTCCCTTGAAGCAGGCTACCCAGAAGTCTCAAATAATTCCTCCACTTTGTCTTACTAGCCAGACATGTGACCATAGCCCACTGCCAGAAATCCTGGGAAATGTGACTTTTAGGCTGGTTGTCTTGCCATCCTGAATAAAATCAGGGCTCTGTTACTAAGAGGGAAGAGAGAACTAGAACTCTTTGCCTTAGTTTAATCCTTTAATATCCAAATGTCCATAGCATCATTTTTAAATATTAAACACATTCATTCTAAACAGATCCTCAAGGAATCAGAAGCTAGGATTGGATACATGTTTGGGTTGGATTTTGAAGGCAATAAGAATCAGTTATTATTAAAGATGAAACACTGGCAGCTCTTATTACCTGTGGGGTGGGGGAAGAATTACATAAGTGGTCACCCATGCAAGTCTTTGAATGTGAGTGGCAGTTGCAAGAAATCACTGTGGGGGCTACATGAAGAATCTAAGACCTGTGGGTTTGTCTTATTGCTCCAAAGTACCCTGAAAAACATAAAGAAAACAATAGTTTCAAGTTTTAAATTCTCAGCTCAGTGAGTGATCAGAAGACTAAGAAATTTTGAAGGTTGTCTTGAAGAATTTTTACAACATCTAATAGCAGAGGACTTCTGTAGCTGAAAATCATATTCAGAATCTAATCCTGTGAGTTGCTGAATTACAACATAGTTTGAATTTATAGTCTTGCCAGGTCTCTCAAGTAAAAATTAAGACACAGACAGGGAAGAGTGGGGCCGACAGAATTGAAACAAGGACTTTGGGGTACATTGGATGGTTGAGAACCAAACTCACAAACTCTATTTTTGGCACTCATTACTCTATTACTCAGTGTTTTTCATTTGTAGACAACAGTATCCGCACTGGATAATAAGGCATGACTCAGAAGGTTGCACTACTTAGGCTCACAATCTATTTGCCATGACCTAGTTATATGACCTCACCTACCTGTAAGGGAGGCTGGGAAATGTAGTCTTTAGATGGATAGCCATGTACCCAAATAAAACTATTACTGTATAAGTTAGACTGAATATTGGGGAGACAATCAGTGGTATTTCCATTAACTGAGTCAAAGAATGCAGAAAGGGGAGCAAGTTTGGTAAGGAAGTTGTGGCAGGCAGAAATGAATCTGGGTTGGGAAGTATCTAAGAGGCTGTGGGACATCTAGTGAGAGATGTCCATTAAGATAGATAGGGGAAGGCAATCTTACCTAGGGAGAGTTTAGAGAGAGGGAAAGAGGGTCAAAATGTAAGGGTGACGTGGAAGAAGGGGAGAGTCTGATAGAAATTAGAAAAGAGCAGACAGAGATATAATAGATTTAGGAGAAGGTAACTCTCTGAGGAGTCATAGAAGAGTTTAAGGAAGGAGGCAGTTATCAAGAGAGTCAAATGCTTCTGAGAAGACGAGTAGAAAAGGGGTGGAGCAAAAGCCTTTTGATTTGTCCATTGCTGACTCAGTGGAGAGATGGGGGCTGATGACAAATTGCAGTGGGTTGAGCTGTGGGTAGGGGATGAAGAAGTGGAAGTGTGAAGAGTAGACAGGCAGCAGGAAAAGGGCAGCAGGTGGGGTGAGAGAAAGTTTATTCGGGGGATAGGAACCCTTGATATGTCTGCAGGCTGAGGTCATGGATTTGGTCATGTCTGGAGGTTGAGGGCATGGATCCAAGGGAGAAGAGATTGAAATGAAAATAAGAGAGAATACGAATGGTGGGGTATTTGCATGGTAGATGGGGCTATGGACAGACTTGGTGAGATGGATCTGCACATGTAAAGGGGTAGGGCTGCCTCTGTCCCTGGGACGAAAAGGAAGATGATAACAACTGGTAAAGAATATGAAGATACACTGAGAATTTGCAAAGAAATATGATGAGTCTTTTCAGACTTATACTGATATTTGAATTATGAAGCTTGACGTTGGTGCATCCTCGGTGTCTATTACGCATGCAGATGCACATAGACACGAAGGTTTAAGAAGCTCAATTCTCCAGCACAAACTCCAGCTCTTGACCTGAGGATGATCTCCTTTCTTGAAACTCTGCGAGCAGGAGATATGTCAAAGAGAGGCTCAGGAGATCTCAGAACAAATTCCAGAATGTGAGAAAGGGCAGAAGCAGCAGCAATGAGTACTTTTTTTCAGAAGGCACCTTGGTTTATCAGACTGTACCAGCTGGCCCCTGTAGCGCCTTGAGTGCCAGGGGCTCAGTGACCCTAAGGCTCCTCCTGGAAAAAAAGGAAAAATTGGGATCCTCCCAAGAAGAAATCTCAGCAATGGACTAACTTCGTTAAATGGAGCTTAAAAAAAAAGACTCTGGTGTGGATGGTAAAATCATTATTGAAGGCCATCAGAGAGCTTCCATGACTCATTGTTTAATGATTTCCAGCAGTATTACAGAGGATTTAAAAGGAAGCTTGGAGCTATTGAGAGCAAATAGTATGCCAAGAATATGAGAGTGGTTTGGGTTTTGGACTATGTGCAAAGTGTATTGTTAATTTAGAGAAAAAAATACAAACTGAATTCTTCAGGCTCTGGAAATCTGCTATTTTCCTAATGTTATTTGTCCTGTGTTGGCAAGATATTTGACATTACCAAAAAAAGCTAAACAGAGAGGGAGATAGCTGTATAAAATCTTATTGACCAGATCATCTCAGAAGAGACTGTGGGAGCGCGAAGAAGTAAAAACTCATAGAGATTGAGTGAGGCATTGAATAAAAAGGGGGAAAGGAAAGCAGAGAAAAGGGAAGGAGAAGCAAAGGAATAGTGGTCCTTTCCCCTAAACACAGATATGTTAGATATTTTGCAGAAAGGGTCATTATTATGTCCCTCTGTAAACCCATGACCCTTTGAAATGTAACTTTGCAGTTCTTCCCGTGCAGAAATGGTATCTGTTTCCCTGCCCCTGGAATTTAGTTGAACTTGTGACTTGTTCGGCCAACAGAATTTGAGGGAAGTGGATTCTGTTCATTTTGAGCTTAGGCTTCAAGAGGCCATGCACCCTTCTGCTCTAACTCTGGAACCCTGCCAAGCTCCCTAAGAACAAGCCAAGGCTAACCTGCTGGCTGATGGTGGCCTAGTTGTCCCCATGGCCTCAGCTAATGGCCAGTCAATCTCAGAATCAGTCACCTAGCTAGGAAGCAACACAAGTGAGCTCAGACAAGAACAGAAAGACAACACAGCGGAGCCCAGCCCAAATGGCTGACTAATTTCCAGAACTGTGAACTACATGAGTGATTACTGTGTTAGGTTGCTAAGATTTGCAGTGGCCTGTAACACAGTGAAAGCTACCTGAGACACCCGTGTGGTCTTGGGAAGGTAGCAGAATAGGGGAGAAGCAAAGAAGATGAGAGATGGAGGCTGGGAAATCATGCCATCATGATATAAACATGAAGCGAGATTAGAATTGACAAAGAAGAACCAAGAAGCCATAACTGTTTGTCTTCTAAGCTTTTCTATCCTCTAGTATCAATACTAGTATCTTCTAGTATCAAAACCCTGCCTTCTCCCATACACATAATCAGCTATATGCTGCTCAATCAATCTGACTGTGGGGTTTGTCTCAGAACTACAACAAAACAAAACAAAGAACAAACTAAAAAATAAAATTCTGCTATCTCTGCTGTCTTAAGCAGTCTTTTCTTTCGATGGCTTTCTGAAGTTTGTGATCAAGTTATAGCTCTGTAAGAAGCTGGTGGCTCAGTGATCCAGCCAGTGGTAGGAGCTTTTCATTATTCGTCAATATTTATCTGGGAAATTTCAGGTTTTTTTCCCTCACCCTCCTCACCCCAGGCTTCCCAAGACTCAGTTAATGCCATGCAAATCCTTGCAAGGCAACTCATGGCTCTTCTAAAAAAACAAGTTTTCTTTTATCCCATTTTTTCTGCTCAGTGTGTTTTATAAAAATTTATTGAGGTACTTCTGGAAGCTTAAATTCTGTTTCTCCCCCTTTGTTGAGTAGAAGCTCTAACTGGAGACAGCTCTGTTGTGAGAGGCTTCCCAGGTGGCGCAAGTGTAAAGAACCCGCCTGCAAATGCAGTAGACATAAGAGACACAGGTTCAGTCCCTGGGTGGGGAAGCTCTCTTGCAGGAGGGCATGACAACCCGCTCAGAATTCTTGCCTGGAGAATCCCATGGACAGAGGAACCTGGAAAGTTACGCTCCATAGGGTTACAAAGAGTCAACCACAACTCAAGTGACTAAGCACGCACACACTGTTGTGAGATGTCTTCCTATCATCTCATCAGCCCAGGGTTCTGAAAGCTCCTCCCAAGAGAAGGGCTCTATTCTGCTCCTGGAATCCTGCTGAGTGGTGATTGTATGACATCCAAGCTCTGTGGCACCTCACATCCCAGGGCCTCTAGGCCCCAGAAAAGCCCCAGGTATTCATGGAGCTTCACTGGCATTTTCAAAGTGCTCTGCCACCATTGATTCATTAAGCTGTAATAGGGCTTTGGGAGTTAGATAAATCTTTGCCCCACTTTTTTTCACAGAAGATGTTTGCTAAGAAAGATGAAGGAGACTCTGCCTCTCAGATGGAGCTTGGGTGGATGGAGGCAGCAAAGCATGATGGGGAAAATGTGATCTTTAGAGTTAGACAGCTTGGGATTGAGTCCTGACTATTCCTTTCTGACCAAGTATAGGACATTGGACAAGTTACTTAACTCCTTTGAGATTCAGTTTTCTGATGTGTAAATAAGAACAATGCGTACACTTTTAGAGAGCTGTGTGAGATTTTAAAAATGAAATTATACATGTATGTAGAATGGCTGGCATATAATACATAATAAATAGCAACTACTGCCATTATGCAGAGAAGGCAATGGCACCCCACTCCAGTACTCTTGCCTGGAAAATCCCATGGACGGAGGAGCCTGGTAGGCTGCAGTCCATGGGGTCGCTGAGGGTCAGACACGACTGAGCGACTTCACTTCCACTTTTCACTTTCCTGCATTGGAGAAGGAAATGGCAACCCACTCCAGTGTTCTTGCCTAGAGAATCCCAGGAACGGGGGAGCCTGGTAGGTTGACATCTATGGGGTCGAACAGAGTTGGACACGACTGAAGCGACTTAGCAGCAGCAGCAGCAACACTGCCATTGTGAGTGGTATAGGGGGTGGGAGCTTCTCCTAAGATTCCTTTGCATTCTACACTCCTTAAGAAAAATTTATCTGAGTCTTACTCCTAGGGAGCTCATATCACCCACCTCCCTGCCCCCTCCCCCCTAGCTCTCTCTCAACCCCACCCACTGCTCTAATGAATGATTCACTGTGTTATTTTCTCCTTTGCTTTGGGTACAGGATTTCTTCTGTTTCCCTTGCAAGGAACTCTCCCTCCATTCCTGATTCAGGAAGTTCATTGTCATGGTGTCCATTGGTTCTTGTGGTTTCCACTCCAACTGTGGCTAGGCTGTGACTTTCAAACTTCAAGTTTTCTTTTCTTCCCAGCCTGGACATCACTCTGACTGCAATGAGCATATAATTTTCTCTTGCTCACGCTGACAAGTTATGCACTGCTTCCCAACTCTTCCCACAACATTGCACGTAGAGACAATGAAAAGATTCATAGACAAAGTGGGGTGCATTGGTAACAAACAAGGCTGCTTATGGATGGAGCCTGGTCCAACTGCCCTGAGAAGTGAACACAGTCCAAGACACATTCCTAATGAGGGCTGGGAAACTGCGTGTTGTTGAGCATGAATTCCTTCATTCAGTAGATTTATCTGTTGATGCTAGCAAGATAAAGATGACTAGAACTCATTTTCTACCCTTGAGGAGCTGTATTACCTTAGTACATGCTTTAATATAGAGGGTTGAGATGGCCAAATATAGTAGAAAGAAGTTGGTATCCAAGAAACCTATCAGTCTTGGGTTAAATTCTGGCTCTTCCACTTGCTAGCTATGTGAACTTGAGCAAATTATCTAACTTCTCTGATGTTTAATTTCTTATTTAGTAAAACAGAGATCTCTCCTTGCAAGCTTGCTAGTTAGAAAGGAGTTTACTGAGAAATATTAGTTTTTGTCCCTATGTATAAATAAGGACAGTTACCTGCAAGTGGCCAGTTGAGTACTTTCCAAAATGCCTGAACATATTCTGAATGATGATGCAGATTTTGTACTATCATTAATGAGTATTGGAACCTCTGATTCCAGTTTGGAGAAATATTTGTGATTATCAGTTAGAATCATAACTTGTTATTTTCACTGATGAATAGCTGCTCTGTCCTCACTAAGGGAAAGACCCTGATGCTGGGAAGATTGAAGGCAGGAGGAAAAGGGGATGACAGAAGATGAGTTGGTTGGATGGCATTACCGACTCAATGGACATGAGTTTGAGCAGACTCCGGGAGATGATGAAGCACAGGGAAGCCTGGCATAGTCCATGGGGTTGCAAAGAGTTGGACATGACTTAATGACTGAACAACAACCACCTCACTATGTGTCAAGATAAAGTCTTCAGCTTCAGAGGATGCTGCAGTCTGGGTTAGAGTAGGGGCTCATAGACACCTAGCTGGTTGGAGAACAAAGAACTAGAACTCAGGGATCCCATTTTCCAGTTTTGTGATTCACCCATCAAGGCATGGTGTTAAGCTATGAGTTATAGGAGAGGCAAGGATAATTAGGATGTGTCCTTGCACTTCTGCAACTTGACAATGTGACTAAATTAATATGTTTAAGCAACTTTACTTTAAAAACTTAATTAATTAATTTTTATTTTTTTGGCTGTGCTGGGTCTTCGTTGCTGAGTGAGTGGGGTCTACTCTTCGTTGAAGTGTGCAGGTTTCTCATTGCGGTGGCTTCTCTTGTTTTGGAGCATAGGCTTTAGAGCACAGGCTCAATATTTGTGGTGCACAGGTTTAGTTGTCCCAAGGCATGTGGGATCTTCCTGGATCAGGGCTAAAACTCGTGTCCCCTGCATTGACAGGCAGATTCTTAACCACTGGACCACCAGGGAAGTCCCAAAGCAACTTTACTTTGATGAACTAGTTCGATAGCACTAATTTCTCTAGTAATAGAGAAGGTATTTTAGGGGGCATATCTTAAAGTGAAAAACATTATGGATTTAGAATTATCCTAAATATTTCTCTGAGTTAAAAAAAAAGATCTGACTTCCAGTTACAAATGTCTGGATATCTCTCTAAGGGCGTGATATTCTGACTGTCCATTTGTTTCTCTAGCTCTCTGCACACACAGACATAAACACAGATGCACTTGAGCTACGGTTAAAGGTCACACTCAAAAAGTTTGCAGCGAGAGAAGAAAAAGTAGGTAAAATACGTGCATTTTGTTTTTCAACTTAATATTTTGAAGACTCATTCTTTAATGGAAGGCCATTGCTCTGCTCATAATCCAAAAATTCAAGAGTTTTGTATTTTACTCAAGACCTGTGTTCAATAAATCCTCTTTGTTTTCTGTTTGAGGCAGATATTTTATTTATGGTAATGCTTAAGCCATACAGGACTAATAGAAAAATCAGTCTGTAACTTGCAAATTGTTCTTGCAAATGTAACTTTTTTTTTGTTACCAGTATTAATTGGCATTTGGTTTTCATATTTGAAAACTTGGGACTTTGTATTTTCACAACCAAGTAATTAAATTGAAAACATGATAAATTCTCTGAGAGAAAATAAATGAGTTTTGGTTTTTTCACAGTGGCAGAGATAGGAAGCTGTAGATTTAATTTTTCTTACAAACTGGTGAAGGCTTAAGTGAGATCATTTCTGATGTATAGAAGAGCTAACATTTACGTAGGAAAAAATGTCTCAGTTTTTTTCTCTTCTTTAAAATGCAGACAAGACAATGAAATGTGTTAGTATCTAGAACACTTAAAACAATGTCCAGCAGAAAATAAGTGTTCAGTAAATGTTAGCTGCTATTATCATGAGAAAGTATTTTCAAAAGTACGTATCCGTATAGAAATAAAGATACTATGAAAACAGTTCTTGAGGAAATCTTACAGATTTCATAATTTTTATATCACACATCTTTTAATGATTTCATAATGTGAAACAATATTCTGACCATGTTTGAAAAAGACATATCTAGTTTCTTAGTATCTAAGGACCAACATTATGTTTTTGGTCATAGAATTAGAAATTGTACAAGAAATACAATGGGGACAAACATTTGATAATATCAAGGGTGACATTACTGTCTCAAAAGCACAGGAGAGGAAACTACAGTTTAAAGTTGGGGAGTGGGAATGGAGGGGAGGTCCATGAGGGAGGGAATATTTTTATATACGTAGATGATTCATTTCATTGTACAGCAGAAACTAACACAACATTGTAAAGCAACTATACTCCCAATAAATTAAAAAAAAAAAGAAAGATTGGTTTGCTAAGACTCTTCTTGCTTTCTTTTTGTCACTCACTATATCTCCCTTGTGTTAGCCAGAGATCAAGTGTACAATTAAGGGAAGCAGTTTCTTTGAGTCATATTTGAGTTTGGAACCATAAAAGGAAAAAAATCCAAACTAGAGAAATTTCAGTTATATTTGCGTTCAAGTGCATGTGTATTTCCTATATGCCACAGAACAGAATTATTAGATTAACATTTTTTCAGAATGTGGAGGCAGAATAGTATTTTGTGGTGTGTGCATTTTTTTATGGCATAGTGACTGAGTATGGAAAAGGATAGAACTAATGGATTGTAGACAAAACATCAATAGGATTGTATTCCTAGGGCTGATGGACATCTGACATATTGATAAATGCCATTGTGCTGAAATATTTTCAATCAAGGCATTTGTGGAAAAGAAAATGCAATAATTCTGTCAAACGAAATCTATTTAATGTTTGCAAACTTCTAATTAACTTCAGGCAATCGAAGGGATTTCTTGTTAGAGGGGAGAAGAGGAGTTTAGATAACTGCAGTTTGACCTAGCTGTTTAGCATAACTTTGATTTGCAGCAGTGGAAAGCCAACTTGGTGGAAAGCCAAATTGGTATAAAATTCTCCTTTACCATCATTGTCATCAACCATATTATCCCATCAAAGGCTAGGTTCTTTTCTTGGTTGTTTCTTGGTTGCTCCCTGTCCCTTCTCTTCTGTTTTCTTTCCTTTAGAGGGTATCTCTTTGGATGTTAGCGTAGTCAACAAAGGCACAGTAAGAGAGAGAGAGGGCACTGAAAATAAAAGAAGAGGAAAATGGTGAGCCAGGAAGTTTCTAGGGCCCCGAGAAAAGCTTTGGGAGCAGCCTTGGCACACTCCTAAGAGTTGAACGAGCACTGTGACCACATCTGTGCCACAGAGGTCCACACTGCCCTAACCTCCATTGCTTCCTCCCCAGAGTGAACTGTGTGTAGTGTTTGTTGGTGGATTAAGGAAGGAGTCATAATTACCCAAGTTCATAGTGTGAATAAAAATGAAACTTTTGGGGGATTTCTGTACTTCAGGGCAAAGTTGAACTTGTAAGACCTCAAGGTATCATTTCACTCTAAGATTTTTTTTTGCTTTGGGTTTTTTAATTTAAAAAATGTATAGTTGACATATAGTATAGTTGACTGACAATGTTGTGTTAGTTTCAGGTGTAGAGCCAAGTAAATTAGTTACACGTATTTACATACATATATATATCCATTCTTTTTCAGTTTTTTTTTCACTCTAAGACTTTACAAGTCTTTTGGTTCCAGCCATCTAACAACATTTCCTAAACTCCTCTTCCTGTGTTGGGGGTCAGAAAATGACTCCCGGTTTTGGTTCAGCCATGATGTGGCCATGGTTACCTTGACAAGCCTCTCTGCTTCCTTGATATAAAAAGAGGAGCTTCAATTAGGTTAGAACTCCTTCCTCTAGCTCTCACATTCTGTGTGATTCTGTGAACTATGAGTTCCAGCATCCTTGCCTGATGGAGGAGGAGTCGTGGGAACAGAAGCAGCCCCTTTTCTGATGCTCCAGGGAATTTCTTCTACCTTGGATTGGATAGTGAGTACTAACCATAAGGAGCAGGTTCTCTCAGCTAAATGCACCTTGGTCCCTAACTCTTGGGACAACCTCAGGAGTCTTTTCCCGATTATTTTAGAGCTTTGAGTGTTTCTGAATATGTGTTACTGAGCTCTTGTCCTCATGTTTTTAAATGTGGTATTGTGTGCTTTGTGAGAATAATAAGTAGGGGAAATTTGTGCCGTGTATGGATAGGAAATGGTTTCCCTAGCAATGATCACAGTAAAAAAAAAAAAAAAAGCCAAAGGATGTGGGTTTTCCCCTACTTCCATTACCCCCAAATCTAGTTCCTAGCTTATAGTTAACGTTCCCTTTTTCATGTAAGATAAAACAGAATCATGCACGGCCATGAGAATCTATTATGATTTGGGGGTAAACCAAGATTCTACACATGCACACAGGACAGAGAGGCTTCACTGCTGTTTGGGGTGCTATATTTATTTATTTATAGTAATTAATTAATTTATTAGGCTGCCTCGGGTCTTGGTTGCGGCATGCGGACTCTCCGTAGTTGCAGCACATGGGCTTAGCTGCTCCTCTTATTTCCCTGACCAAGGACTGAACCCACATCCCCTACAGTGAAAGGCGGGGTGCTGTATTTAAAGCACATGTGTATACCTATTCGGAGGTCTTCCCTAGTGGCTCAGTGGTAAAGAGTCCACCTGCAATGCAGGAGCTGCAGGAGACGTGGGTTCAAACCCTGAGTTGGGAAGATCCCCTGGAGGAGGCCATGGCAACCTACTCCAGTATTATTGCCTGGAGAATCCCATGGACAGAGGAGCTTTGCAAGCTCAGTCCATAGCATCGGTCCAAAGGGTCAGATACCACTAAAGCGACTTAGAATGCACTCAAGCATGCATATCTATTCGGAAATCTGAATGACCCTCAAAAGTTGTTTTCCTTTACTTTTCCTAGATTTCCATGCTCTTTATGTTTGTTTCTTCTTAATGTTGTTTCAAAATGCAAACATCTGTAGGGGTGGAAACCATTATGTGTAAAAGTTGAGGCAAATCTCAGATGTTTACTAAAAGTATAGGGAATATTTAGTCCCTGGACTGGGCTGCCTTCTTTCATATTTTTCAGATAAAGTCTCAGTAGTATGATTTCATCATTGACAGCCTTTTGAAGTTTCTTCTATTTTAACTTTTTACTCTTCTGTGATGGCATAGAGACTTACTTGAACTTGCCAGAATTAGTCTACTAAATCTCAATAAACACCCATAAATATAACTTCCTGGTATGACTTAGCACTGCCTAAGCTTGGAACCCTCTTAAAATTAATTTAGTAAGAAATCAGAAGAGTTCTCCAGAACATCCTGGTTGAAGTTTGATTTTGGAGATGAAGATTTGAGGATCATCCCTCTTGAATAGTTGTTTCAAGGATGGGAGCACAGAAGTCAGAGAAGGAGATATTTCTCATCTATTTTAGGCAGTTAGTCCACCAATTAGTATTGATCCTTTTCTTGATTTTTTTCCTTCTGAGCTGTACAAGAGACAGAAGTCATGAGATAATTTTAGCATCATTTAATCAACCATTATTTTCTTTCCAGATGTCATTGCTAATGAACACCCATGACCTCCTTGCTTTTAGAGGAGGAAGCCTCCTGCTGCCATCCCTGGATTCTGTGCAGGAGAAGGCAGACACACTCGACCTCAACTTACTGCCAGTGTGTTTCTTTGGTCTGGGGAGCTGAGATGTGTGATCCCCTTCCCCATTTCTAATCAGAGTGCTCTGTCCTTAAAATAATGGTGAAACAATAGATAGTTAGGAGGTAGAAAAAGAGAGACAAGCTGGAACCTGAGCAGTGACAGTGCTGAGATTCTGATGTGTCAGAGAAATGAGTCGAGTGAACCATCATCTCAATACCAGATGGAAACCATGTGAAGAGGTGCTTTCAACCGTGGACTTCAGGGCACACCTACAGCAGAGACCCTGGTGAGAGGAGGCTAAGGTGGTGGAGGACAGTGTTGCCTGGTGACAGGAAGCTTTGGTTGGAAATAAGTGTGATCTCAAGACTGTCTTAGGGTTCTGGTCAGTCCTTTTCACTTGAAAGTTCCCCCTACTTGACCAGATTGACTGGTATTGCTGAGGGCCTATAAGGTCTGCCAAGTTAGCACAAACCAGCATTAAAGCCCAGTAATTTTCACATCATAGAATTAGTGAGACATTAAACGACATATGGTGAACTGTGAGTTGAGCAAAGACTCATCCCAAGAGTGTGAAAGAGAAGAATCAACTGTGTTTTGTCCCTTCAGTTATAACTTGTTTCTGCATTTTCAAAATGTGCTTATTCAAGCTCTTAAAAATAGCAACACATCAAGTTTTTTTTTTTAAGGGACTCTACTAGCCACAGTTCTTCTATTGTGTCCCCCATTTGAGTTTTCCTGGACATCCCCACAAACTAACAAGAGATTCGGTTGTGCCGAAACTAATTGGTCAGGAGGCTTGGGGTGTGTGTTTTAAATAGCTATGCAAAATTTTAAGAGCCTTTTAGAAAATAAGCACCTTCTGCTGTCCACCTGTTCACTTTGCAATTTCTTCCTCCTGTTTAATGTGTTACTCTCTTTCCTTGTTCCCCAACCTTTGGCATGGAGTCTGACATGGAAATGTTTTCCATATTTATTCTGTCTGGTTCTGTTTCCTCTGAGATTGGCAGGTAGTTGAAATTTCATTTTGTGCTATGCCTCTAGGAAAAAGCCCATCCTTAGCTCTTTCTTTTCCTATTTTTATCTTCGTTTGTCCCCAATATACTTTTAAAAATATTTCTTTTTATTTATTTACTTGGCTGTGCTGGGTCTTAGTTGTGACATGTGGAATCTAGTTCCCTAACCAGGGATCGAACTCAGGCCCTCTGCATTGGAGTCGTAGCCACTAAACCGCCAGAGAAGTCCCCCAGATGCACTTTCCCCCTACTTCTTCTTCCCTCTTCCTTGACAGTCTCTAGGTCAAGTGGATTCTTCCTAAGTTAATATTTTGTCCCTTATACAGTTTCTCTCTATCATCTAATCTGTGGGGAAGATGAGTTATGTTGTGAAAGGGTGTCCATTTCTGACATTCGAGAATCCCTTTCCTTGCCCATTTTGATTCTAAAAGGATTCAAATAAAATGAGTCCAGATTAAAGACTGAGTATAAATTAACCATCTATCAATGTAGACAACAGAGGAATTTCCCCTGAACTCTGCATCCATTGCTAGTTCCTTTCTGCTTGCATGCTTGCTAAGGGAAAGAATTTTTTAGGCCCATGTTTGGTAAGTGAAAGAACAAGAGGAGCTCTGTCCCCATTATGCTGCTGAAAGGGCTCTTGTCAAGGCCACCCATGACCCTTGTGTTGCCATGTTCAGTGGTCATGTCTATGCCCTCATTGTACCTGACCTCTCGCCAGTGCTGCCTCACCCATTTTCTTCTGCTGTCCTCCCTGCTCCTGGACATTTCCACTCAATCTTCTGGGCTGACCCTCCCTTCCCTACTTCATGAGTCCATGCCCCAGGGTAAGGCCCAGGCTTTCATCTCTAGCCAACCTTGCTCTTTGGGGATCTCATCTTTAAATATTATTTGTATCCTGAAGACTTCTAAATATAAATCACCAGTCCCAACTTTTCCCAAAGCTCCAGACTTCTAACAAGAAGAGATCTGGATGTGTAGACATCTCTTGATATCTCCAAGAGATTACCTTGTATCTCTCGATAGGCATCTCAAACTGAACCATAACCAACTCAAACACAACTCTTTATTCTCAGTGCCCCTCACCTCCCCAACCTGTTTCTCTCTCATCCTTTCCAATTCCAGTAAGTTCTTCATTCTGAATTCATGCCCCACTCCCACCTCTGACCAATTAGCTCTACCTCCAGTTGTTGTTCAGTCACTCAGTCATGTCTGATTCTTTACAATACCATGGACTGCAGCCCAACAAGCTTCCCTGTCCTTCACCATCTCCCAGAGCTCACTCAAACTCATTTCCATTGAGTCGGTGATGCCATCCAACAATCTCATCCTCTGTTGTTCTCTTCTCCTCCTGCCTGCAATCTTTCCCTGCATCAGAGTCTATTCCAATGAGTCGGCTCTTTGCATCAGGTGGCCAAAGTATTGGAGCTACCTCCAGAATACCTTGGAAATCCATCCACTGTTTACAACTTCACCACCCCTGTCAGCGCTACTCATTTTTTATTATGTAGCAGGGCTGTAGTCATTTCCAAAGAGGTTTCCCTGTTTCTACTCCTGTTCTTATTGTGGAACTTTCTTCATTCAGCAGCCAGAATAATTTTCAAAAATGTATATCAGGCTACATCATCCTCTCCTGAGCCACCCCTTGCGTTTAGCCATATGCCTGCTCTACCGAACACTCTTCCTCTTTTCACTGTCTGGCATTCTTTTCACTGTAGTCCTGACCAGCAGAGAAGGTTAAGCCTCTTTGTGCTATCTGGTTCCTTTCTCATAGGTAAAGTGAGAACAAGAATATTTATACTTTTTTTTGGCTGTGCCACGTGGGCATGTGTAATCTTAGTTTCCTGACTGGGGATTGAACTTAAGCCCCTTGCACTGGGATCACAAAGTCTTAACCACTAGACTGCCAGGGAAGTCCCAGGAATCTTTACGGGTTTGAAAATCCTTTAAAGTATTTATTGCTGTGTAGGTAGAAAGTTTCCTAGATAACTTTCTCTTTTTTTTAGAAACATGGAGGGTGGGGACTTCAGGGACCAATGGTGTGGTTTGCTCCTGTTATCTGACCGAGAGTTGAGAAAAATAGTGTGAACTTAGGGAGGCACAGGGGCAGAATAAAATGGCAAAGTAAAACATGGCACAGGGGTTGAAAAGAGGGGCACACTGAATAAATTTTTTCCTTTATAATTCATATTGTAATAGAACTGCATAAATTGAGTTGCTGTAGAAAAGGGGGTAATAAAATGATATTAATTGGCATCATACTAATAATTATACTATTTCCCCTTGAATTTATATAATCTTCCTGCAAAGAGCTAAAAATGGTTTAAAAAGCTCTAATAATTTTATATTATTGGGCAATGTGTCTATAATAGACATTAATTATATGGTATTAAACCAACCCACAAAGCTTTCTAAAGGTACAATAGGCTAATAAAACACCAGAAACTTAGTTGTTACTCTAAGAATTTAGAATTAAAATTAGCTTAATGATAGGAAAATTTTTAATAGGAAAAAATATCCACAGAACACTCTCTCTGATGTAATTTTTTTTTTACCATAAGAAAAATTAAAAAGATCAATAAAAACAAAATAAGTATTCAGACCTTGATACGAAGTATCGCTGTTAAGTCTCTTCTTTTTCTCAGCTATCTTATTGTGTGGTTTTCAGAGCCTTTTATAAGTCAGCCACTAGGGAGCAAACTTCTTCTTTCTATCAGGCTGTAGTTTAATTTAAAAAAAATACACACCACATATATTTTGGCACTCTTACAATAGCATATTATCTCAGACTGTAAAATCTGATAATATAGCTTCTGGATGCCTGGGGTAGTGGGCGTGGGGGATGGAAGTGGGCAATTTAAAGGCCTTTATATTAAAAACATAAGAAAGAACAAGATAAGATATAATGTTGAACTACCTTCCTGGAGTGAAAATGAAACCTTCTGCTAATGGAGTATAAAGTTTTAGGTTTCGTCCTATGTAATAAAATATGATAGGCATTATTTGGTCTGACAGGCATCCTGGGCCTTTTTTCCAGCTGAAGGTCTCTAGGGAGTGCAAAGAAATGATACTGTTTCCAGGTGAAATGGTGGATAAATTAGATTGTCAGTTGCCTTTATAGCCTTCAGTTCCAGAGGCTTGAACCAGGCAAAGGAAAGCTGCCAGTGGACGAAACTTCTCATCTATTGGATGAATTCCCACTGTTGACATTCCTCCCAAAGGTCAGTGAGGTCCCCAAAGATTAATATGCAGGAGGGTCAGTCCACTGAAAGGTGCCAGAGAACGGAAGACGGATGTAAAGAACAGTGGAGAATTCACTGCACATAGAAACCCTCAAAGCACAGGGCCCCAGAAGGTATTTCTCAGCTGGCTCTTTTAAAGAGAGGAAGTGAGTCAAACCAATTTTTCTTCTGTTTTCTGTTAACAGTTGGCCTTGTCCACACAACCCTAGGAACTCACAGCTAAACAAACTTGTTGGAATCAAATTTCATCTCTCTTGTCTGGGCTTTGGGATAGTGAAGGATTTACAGTCTAGAATTTGGACTTCTGGGGGTATTTTTACAAAATATTATTTAATAACTATAGTTAAATTATAAAAGATAGATATCCAAGAAAGGAGATTTCAAAATTGCCAAGGAAAACTTTCTGGGGTTTATAGGCTATTCCAGTTAGGATATATAAATATATATACATATGTATATATATGGGTGTGTGGGTGTGTGTGGGTGCTCAGTCGTGTCCAACTCTTTGGGACCCCATGGACTGCAGCCCTCCAGGGTCCTCTGTCTATGGGATTACCCAAGTAAACATACTAGAGAGGGTTGTCATTCCTTTATTCAGGGAATCTTCCCAACCCAGGGGTTGAACCTTCATCTCCTACATTGCAGGTGGATTCTTTACCACTGAGATATAATTGACTCATATGAAATTGTCAATATTTGAATAACTTAGCCTTTAGAATCAAGAGACTCTTTAGTTCCTCTTCACTTTCTGCCATAAGGGTGGTGTCATCTGCATATCTGAGGTTATTGATATTTCTCCCAGCAATCTTGATTCCAGCTCGTGTTTCTTCCAGTCCAGCTTTTCTCATGATGTACTCTGCATATAAGTTAAATAAACAGGGTGACAATATACAGCCTTGACGTACTCCTTTTCCTATTTGGAACCAGTCTGTTGTTCCATGTCCAGTTCTAACTGTTGCTTCCTGACCTGTATACAAATTTCTCAAGAGGCAGATCAGGTGGTCTGGTATTCCCATCTCTTTCAGAATTTTCCACAGTTTATTGTGATCCACACAGTGAAAGGCTTTGACATAGTCAATAAAGCAGAAATAGATGCTTTTCTGGAACTCTCTTGCTTTTTCCATGATCCAGCAGATGTTGGCAATTTGATCTCTGGTTCCTCTGCCTTTTCTAAAACCAGCTTGAACATCAGGAAGTTCGCGGTTCACATATTGCTGAAGCCTGGCTTGGAGAATTTTGAGTATTACTTTACTAGTGTGTGAGATGAGTGCAATTGTGCGGTAGTTTGAGCATTCTTTGGCATTTACTTTCTTTGGGATTGGAATGAAAATGGACCTTTTCCAGTCCTGTGGCCACAAAGATCATGGCATCCGGTCCCATCACTTCATGGGAAATAGATGGGGAAACAGTGGAAACAATGTCAGACTTTATTTTTCTGGGCTCCAAAATCACTACAGATGGTGACTGCAGCCATGAAATTAAAAGACACTTACTCCTTGGAAGGAAAGTTATGACCAACCTAGATAGCATATTCAAAAGCAGAGACATTACTTTGCCAAAAAAGGTTCGTCTAGTCAAGGCTATGGTTTTTCCTGTGGTCATATATGGATGTGAGAGTTGGACTGTGAAGAAGGCTGAGCACCAAAGAATTGATGCTTTTGAACTGTGGTGTTGGAGAAGACTCTTGAGAGTCCCTTGGACTGCAAGGAGATCCAACCAGTCCATTCTAAAGGAGATCAGTCCTGGGTGTTCTTTGGAAGGAATGATGCTAAAGCTGAAACTCCAATACTTTGGCCACCTCATGCGAAGAGTTGACTCATTGGAAAAGACTCTGATGCTGGGAGGGATTGAGGGCAAGAGGAGAAGGGGACAACAGAGGATGAGATGGCTGGATGGCATCACTGACTCGATGGACGTGAGTCTGAGGCATGCTGCGATTCATGGGGTCGCAAAGAGTCAGACACGACTGAGCGACTGATCTGATCTGAACCTTTGGAATGGCAATTTCACAGAGTTTGACCTAATACTGTATTCTACAGGGCTCTCTGTGGAGAGGCCTCCACCCCAGTGCTCACCACCCAATCAGGACATTGCACACCCACTACGTGTCCAGCAAACTCTCAGCATAGCCCAACAAAGACAAAGAGGGAACACCTGTCTAGACAGGCAGTGCCATGAGTGCTGTCAGACATTAAGAGCAAGCAGACCACTCCTGTCTCCACAGAGCTTATGTTCTACTGTGAGATGCTGGCATCGATCGCTCACTCTAAGGAGAATGAGACCGTGCTCTGTTCTCTAGAGTTGAAGGGCTGTGGGAGTAGGAAAGGGGCTGAGATCCAGTCCTGACTGTGGGACTGCAGGAAGATGTCATGGAAGAGGTGGCAATCATGTTCGGGGGCTGATGCTTACCTGAAAGAGGTGGTCTTAACTGGGACTTGAAGAATGCCTTAAGATTGTTCTTAGAATTTCTCTCAGCTATCTGAGGCTGTGAATCACCAGGTAGGAAAGTCTCTGACAAAACTATATAGTGGATTAAAAAGCAGAGACATCACTTTGCTGAAAAAGATCTGTACAGTCCAAATGATGGTTCTTCCAGCAGTCATGTATGGATGTGAGAGTTGGATCATAATGAAGGCTGAGGCATAATGAAGGCACTGAAGAACTGATGCTTTCAAATGGTGGTGTTGGGGAAGACTCTTGAGAGACCCTTAGACTGCAAGATCAAACCAGTCCATCCTAAAAGAAATCAACCTTAAATATTCATTGGAAGGACTGATGCTGAAACTTAAGCTCCAATACTTTGACCACTTGATGTAAAGAGCCGACTCACTGGAAAAGACTCTGATGGTGGGAAAGATTGAAGGCAAAAGGAGAAGGGGACGACAGAGGATGAGATGGTTAGATAGCATCACCAACTCAGTGGACATGAATTTGAGCAAACTCTGGGAGATAGTGACAGACAGGGAAGCCTGGCATGCTGCAGTCCCTGGGATCACAAAGAGTCAGACACTGCTTAGCGACTGAACACAAACTCTCTGAGGGCAGGGGCCTCTCTGGAACTCCAGGGAAACTGGCACAGAGTGGAGGCTCTGGTCCATGCTGTGCAATGTTGTAGTGGGTGAGAACAGTGAGAAGACTTCTCCCGGAGCCAGATTGCCCTTAGTGTCTGACCTTCAGTAATTTAATTCACTTCTCTGTGCCTCAATGTCTTCACCTATAAAATATGGGTAAATAACAGCACCCATGTGTGGTCTCCTCTGGAATTCAGACACCACTGGGCATTTCTGTGGGTCTATGGGTAACCTAATAAAACCCTTCTCACTGACACATTGAGGGAGCCCCTAGGAAAGAACTCCAGTGAGCTAAACTTGAGGAAGAGGGAGCCAGACTGGCAGGTTGAGAATAAGGGGGGTCAGGACAGGACATCTGTTTCATGAAATGGTTTTTTTTGGCCCAGTTCTGTGCCCATTCTTGCAGGGGTGTGT
>NW_011494607.1:7237860-7238165 GCF_000754665.1 Bison bison bison
GTGTGTGTAAACACTAGGTTTTCGAGCAAATAAATGAAATCTCCAAAGAGCTCTTTTTACCTAAATCTCCCCAGAACCCCAGGGCCCTGGTGGAATTTCTTTCATAGCCTTAAACAGATGGTAACTCAGGAGGAGTTAGGGAGGAAGGCAGCTGTGGTGGACTGACAGTTCCAGAAGCCACAGGCTAGTACTGTCACCTCCGAGACCTCACCGCTTCTTCTGGGTGGCAGAGATGTCTGGCAGATCCTCGCCAAGTGGAGGCAGCAGTTCTTGGACATATTCAAGACTGCTCTAGGGAATGCTTA
>NW_011494607.1:7238265-7252617 GCF_000754665.1 Bison bison bison
GTAAGGCTGGGGTGGGAGGGAGGTAGGAGCTTCTCGCAAGGAGGAGGGGACTGTAATAGCGGGCAAGGGTGAAAGTCAGCTGAAGAAAGGCTATGACCCAGTATTACCCAATTTGTATCTTCCAGGCTGCTGTGCTCATCAGTTAAGTGTGAATCCCCGCTTGCAATTTAGCAATATCTACTGTAACTGAAGGTCAGAAAAGTTTTTAAAAAGTTCTGCCCCTGCCTAAGAACATAATATAGCTTATTGTGGATGGTTAAAAAAATATAGAAAGCTGCAAAATTAGATTAAAATTACCCTTAGCTTATCATGCAGCGATAACTACTTTTGATGTAAATGTATTTTGATGTATTTCCATCCAGATTTTATCCTGATGAAAGACATGCATGTTTGGAATTTGCTAAATTTGTCAAATTTATTTAAATACTTATATATTTCTATAAAATTTTACCAATTTTTATCTCCCTTTTGCATTTGACATTGTTTTGAGTATTTTCTGACATTGACTATTATTGAAAATATTATTTAATATATTGTTGTTTAGTTACTAAGTCGTGTCTGATTCTTTGTGACCCCATAGATTGTAGCATGCCAGGTACCTCTGTCCATAGAATTCTCCAGGCAAGAGTGGGTCGCCATTCCTTTCTCCAGAGAATCTTCCCAACCCAGGGATCAAACCCGAGTCTCCTGTGTTGGCAGGCATATTCTTTACCACTGAGCCATCAGGGAAGCCCATTTCTTTATATAGGTTGCTATAAATCTTAAGTCATTTTTATTTTATTAAATCATAACATGCAAATATTATATGCAAATATTCCATAAAATGAAACAATGCTAAATGGCATAAAGAAAGAGCAATCCCTTCTCCACTCACATTTGCCTGCTTTGTCTCAAGAGGAACCATTTTGAACACTTAGCAGCTTCTTTTGATATTTACCTCCGTGTTGAAAATGGATATTAATTATCTATTATGTCTTCATTTGCCAAGTTTAGTACACATAGTGAGGACTTTTGCTTACTTTTAGCCTCTCTTTCTTGAAACTTAATGATTTAATCTCATTTTTATTTTTAGCTAAATATACATTTAGTGTTTTCATGATTAGTATATGAATATTGTTCACTACCACTGTAGATAATGGGCTATAATAATTTTTTTCTTATTTTTTTTGCTTTTTCTTGGAGATACTAATTGTCATTTCATTTGCTTAAATTTCTTTGACATGTGATGTCTTCCTGCCTTCAAATAGTTCTGTTAAATGGCTCACTATACAATTTTCCATATGATCAAACTTGTCATATAATTTATAAGTTCCATTTTATCCTGTAAAATTTCTTCTGAAGCCCTCTGACCCCCTGCTGCATTCTGGACTGGCTTTCTCTAGGCCAGCAGCCTCTAAATTTTTAAAATGGTGGACTGTTATCAATTTATATTACTTTGCCAACAAAGGTCCATCTAGTTAAAGCTATGGCTTTTCGAGTAGTCATGTATGGATGTGAAAGTCGAACTATAAAGAAAGCTGAGTGGTGAAGAATTGATACTTTTGAACTCTGGTCCTGGGGAAGACTCTTGAGAGTCCCTTGGACAGCAAGGAGATCCAACCAGTCAATCCTAAAGGAAATTAGTCCTGAATATTCATTGGAAGGACTGATGCTGAAGCTGAAACTCCAATACTTTGGCCACCTGATGTGAAGAACTGACTCATTGGAAAAGACCCTGATGCTGGGAAAGATTGAAGGCAGGAGGAGAAGGGGATGACAGAGGATGAGATGGTTGGATGACATTACTGACTTGATGAACATGAGTTTGAGTAAACTCCCAGAGTTGGTGATGGACAGGGAGGCCTGGCATGCTGCAGTCCATGGGGTCACAAAGAGTTGGACATGACTGAGTGACTGAACTGAACTGAACTGTTATCAATTTTCAAAGAAACACATGCATCCTATATTTGTATATTGCTTTGTTTATAAAACATGTTTTTCTATAATAACATATACACAATGAAACATAAACAAAATTAGAAATTTTGAAAGACAAACATTAAAATAAGTAAAAAGATATTACTTCCTTCTTGTGCCCCAACAATTGTCTTTTGCTCACTAGGGAGAGACGGAGGTGAGATGTCTGCTCTAGGCTTACTCACAATCATTATCCTAGGGCTTTCCTTTCCATCAGTCTAGAAATTCCTTTTGGCTATTTCTTGTGTTGGACCTGTTTCTTGAATTCCATGTTTCTTCCTTCTGAGTTCTCTCATTTGGATGAAGCATATCCTCTGGTAACTTCCTAAGGAAAAGTGCAAAGGAGGTTAATTTCCTGAGATTTTGTTTGTCTAAAAATGTGTTTATATAAAAAAGGAAAAATATAAGCCACAGACTGGGAGAAAATATTTGTAAAACACTTGTCTGTAAAGGTCCTATGTCCAAAATATGTGAAGAAATTTATAAAACTCAACAACAGGGCAGTGAAGAATCCAATTAAAAATGGGCAAAATATCCAGACACCAAAGAAGATATATAGATGTCAAATAAACATGAAAAGCTACTCAACATCATATGTCATTAGAGAATTGCAAATTAAAACAATAATGAGAAACCACTACATGTTGCTGATTAGAATGGCCAAAATCCAAAACGTGACAAGACCAAATGCTGTCAAGGACATGGAGCAGCAGGAATTTTCCTTTATTGCTGGTGGGAATACAAAATGGTACAGCTACTTTAGAAGACAGTCTGGTGGTTTCTCAGAAAATTAAATATAGTTTAGTATATAATACAGCAATTATCTTGTTGCTATTTACTCAAATGAGTTGAAGATTTATGTCCACACAACAGCCTGCATAAGAATATTTACAGAAACTTTATTCATAATGGTCCAGACTTGGAAACAACAAAGACGTCCTTCAATAGGCAAATGGACAAACAAACTGGGGACTGTCTATACCATGAAATATTATTTAGCAATAAGAAAGTCTATCAAGCCATGAAAAGACGTGGGGGTAACTTAAATGCACTGCTCAGTGAAGAAAACTAGTCTGAAAAAGCTACATGCTGTATGATTCCAGCTATATAATATTCTGGAAAAGGCAAGAATATGAAGAGAGTAAAAACATTAGTGGTTGACAGATTCAGATGAGAGAGAAGGAGGGATGAGAGATGGGGAGCATAGGCGATTTTTTGGGACTTGAAACTGCTCCACATGATATTGTAATGGTGAATAGATAACAATATACATTTGTCAAAAATAGAAGTGTAAAACACAAAGAGTAAACTTTAAGGTAAACTATGGACTTCAGTTAATAATAATGTATTAACATTCACTCATCAATTATAACAAACGTACCACACCAGTATAGGGTGCTAATAAGAAGGGAAACTTCATGTTGTTGGGGTGATGGGGAAGAGTGGGAAAAAGGATACATGGGAACTTGGCAATTTCTGTTCATTTTTTTCTATAAATATAAAACTGCTCTAAAAAAGTCTATTAAATTTAAAAAGTCTTTATTCTTGCATTTGATGAATAATTTGATTTGGAATAAAGGATTCAAGATTAGAAATAATTTTCATTCAGCATCTTTAAGCACGGTTCTATTGCCTGCTACATTCAGTACTGCTCTTAGAAATCTCATAGCATTTTATGTAATGATCTGTGGAATAATCTGCTTGCTCTCACGCATTCCGTTCCCCAGAACTTTCAAAATCTTCTCTTTTACTGCTTTGAAATTTTGTAATGATCCAGGTCCTTCTTTCATTAGCTTAATTGGCATTAAAAATTTTTTTTTAATTAAGTATAGTCAATTTACAATGTTATGCTAATTTCTGCTGTACAGCAAAGTAATTTTGTTATATATATGTATATATATATTCTTTTTCATATTCTTTTCCATTAAGGCTTATTATTGGATACTGGATATAATTCCCTGTGCTATATAGTAGGACTTTGTTGTTTATCCATTTTACATATAATAGTTTGCATCTGCTAGTCCCAAACTCCTGCCTATCCCTTCTCACCTGACTTTGGGAACCACAGTCTGTTCTCTATGAGTCTTTATCTCTTTCGTAGATAGGTTGGTTCATTTGTGTCGTATTTTAGATTCCACATATAAGTGATATCATTTGATATTTGTCTTTCTCTTTCTGACTTACTTCACTCAGTAAATAATCTCTAGGTCCATTCATGTAGCTTCCAATAGCATTATTTTATTCTTTCATTGGCTTTTTAATCTGTAGACTTGTGTCCAATAGAACTTTTCTTATATTATTTTTTGGATAATTTCCTGCTATATTTTTCATCTTCTCTCCTGTTAATCTTGACCTCTGGATTGACCTCTAACTTTCTTATCTTTTCTTTTCTAATACCAATATCTGATTTTGTTGTTTTTGTTATTGAACTTCATGTTCTGTCCTAGACCTTACTGTCCAATCTTCCAATTGGATTTGTCATTTTTGCTATCATTTTCCCTTTTCTGAAGCTATTATTTGTAGTATCTTTGAAATTTTCTTCTTTCTTCATTGCCTTTTTGTGTCTCCTACAATGCCACTGGTCTCTTGTGTTGGAGACTTTCCTCAACTGCCTGATAATCCTTGCCTGTCTATATTTGGTTAAGAACAGGGCAGGCACATTGGAACTCTGTGCCTGTGTGGGACTGATCAACTGGTGAATGGTGCTGTGGGACAATTGCTGGGCATAGAGATTTTTAATTGAATTCTCAGCATGTTCGTATGTGTTGTATCTTCAGGTTCATTTACTACAACGAAGGATACTACCATCTCCTGCCTTGGAGTATAATACTGGCTGCTTGAGCTCAAAGGTTGACAATGGGCAAGGCTGGAGTTTCAGCATCCATAATGCAGATTTTCGCCTGGTCCCTCTTTTTTCACCTTTAGTACTGCTGGACTTCCCTGGTGCCTCAGCAGAATCCATCTGCTAGTGCAGGAGATGTGGATTTGATTGCTGGGTTGAGAAGAACCCCTGGAAAAGGAAATAGCAACCCACTCCAGTATTCTTGTCTGGTAAATTCTTGTCTGACAGAGAAGCCTGGTGGCTACAGTCCATGGGGCCACAAGAGTTAGACACAACTTAGCAACTAAACACTAATAACAACAGCAACAACAACTGCATCTCTACTGTCCTCTATGGTGGTTATTCTTTCTTGTCTGGAGACTTTCCAGTTTAAGTTATCCATATACTGTTCAGAGCAATGTGTGAGCAAGAGGCTTAAATTTTCTCATGGTTGACTAGTGGGATCCTCTTCAGATCCACTCCTGAGTTATTTTGATGCTCTGTTAATCTTTGGTAACATTTTTGCTGTTATGACAAGATGCTCCAACATCAACTTCTATATTCCCCGTATTGACCTGGAATTAAACATTCTCTCCAAGCATTCTTGGTTCCTTTTAGTCAAAAATGGTTTTTAGAGGCAAAACCTGTGCTGAGATACTCGTTGCTACTGAAATAATCATTGTGGTGGGCCTTTTCAATGGGCAGATTTAGGAACTATTTGTTTTCAAGGTAAAATTAGGAACTCATTGTGATATTTCAACTTAAAATCAGGACAAGGCTTTTATTTAATGTTTCTGGTTTTACATCTATACTTTTTTTCCTCTACACTGACAGTCCTAGCTCCCAATGTCACCAAAACGATTGAATCAGAATATCATATAATTGCACATTTGTTTTTTACCCACAGAATACACAGAACAGTGACAGAATGGCAATACCAACATTTCAACCAACAAATGATTACTGAAAATAGTTGAAGATTTTTTTTGGTAGTTCTTTTTGTTTTTAGAGTCTTTTCCACTAGGTATGAACTGTCATATTATTGTACTTTAAAATCATCTGAATTGGTTCTTTCCTGTATGGCTATGGTATCAACCAGATATACATTTGGATTCATTTCTTTTTAGCTTCAAAAAGGGGTCTTTTGAAACTTAATTTTATTTTATAATTTGTAAGATATTTATATGATTTCAAAGTCAAATCTATGAAACAAAGCTATTCAAAGGACTTTAGCCTTTACTCTTGTACTCTTAACCCCATCCCCTTCTCTCTTTTATAGGTAACCATTTGTTTCTATTTTAGCATATACATGGCTATATCTTTAAATACATATATTTTTAAAAGCATGTGTATATTTAATATATGCATGTATGTATGAATATACATGTCTTTGTGTATATGCGGACACACACATATGTAAGCAGCACACATATTCACACAGTTGGCCTTGCATATCCATGGGGTCTGCATCTGCAGACTCAACCAACTATAGAGTGAAAATTTGTAAAGAAAAAAGAAAATTTCAGAAAGTTCCCCAAAGCAAGACTTGAATTGGTGCAACAACCCAGTCCCTTGCCATCCTGTGCTTGAAAAATAAGACAGTTTTCTTCTCCCTTGACCTCCTTGCCTCCAACCTCTTCTGTGTTCCATAACTAGATAGATAATCTTAAAATATTTATTTGGCTTTGTTATTTTCCCATGGAAAAAAATCTTTGGTAGTTTCTTGATGTATAAAAGATAAAATCCATTTTTCTTAACCTGTGCAATGACACCTCCCTCCCTCTCCAGTCTTATCACTACCCTTCTGATTCATCTGTGCAAACTTTTGGTTTCAGTTACACCATCCTGCAAACTCAGTTTTCATGTTTCCACCTCCATGTCTTTGTGTAAGCAATTTTCTGTCCCAACAGTGTCCTTTTCTTCTTTGTGCATATATTGGTTACATATATTTTCAAGACTGTTTTGGTCATCTTGCAGAAGCAGAACAGGATGGATCAGCATCCAGTGTTTGGTTTCTATCCACAATATGATTTGAACGTCAAGACTGATGATGTCATGCCTGCACCAAGAGGGTATGTAAAGATCTAGTTCTCACATACTGGAACTTTCTATGGGGAGCAAGACTGATTCTGCTTTTATTGTGATTAGGGAGTGGGGTTAGGATGAGGGATCCCACATGGGCCAGGGCTTGTGTAGTTTCTATTTATTTCCACTACCAAAACCATCTGAGTTTCTTATTGGCTTGCCAAGATGTGGGGCAGAAGCGATCTGGGAGTGATGGTGCTTGTAAGCTCCCAGCTGTCATACAAAAAAAAAATGGAGTCAGACTCTATTACAAAGACCCCCATCCAAATCCTTCTGAGCTCCTCAATTCACAGAATCCCCAGCGTTCAGCTTTGCTGCCTCGTATGTCATTCACCTTTTCTGATCTTTGACTGATGGAAATGAATTGAATTATTTTAGAGTCATATGCCTAGAGGTGAATCCAAGTTGTATAGATCCTGAAGCTTATATAGCTTGGAGTGTGGACCTCTTAATGAAAAATAGTACAAATTAGGTATGAGGGCTTGAAAGAGGTTGTACTTGACAAGGGCCCTTAAACTTCATCAACTGCATGGTCAGTCTGCCTCTGCGTTGCTCTTGTGCATTAAAAATAAACATTAAAAATACATGTTGTACATTTCATTTTTTTATTGGTCAAAGTTCTGAGTTTTTACATTTGTATGGATTCTTGTAACCACTGTGACAATCAGGATACAGAGCAAGGCCAACACCACAAAGAATGCCTTGTGTTGTCCTTCCTTACTCAGACCCTCCCCTGACCTCTTGTATATTTTGATTTTTTCATGATGATACCTTGCATCTGTAGGAGTTTTTTGTTTTTGATGATAATGGTAAGAAAAATTACATTCTCTATTCTAGTAGGAATAGATTCCTGGTGATGAACAGAGGCATTTAGCATATGCTCTGATAAGGATTACATAAGAGGCCTTCCATACAACTTAAGTCAGAATTCATGAATTAAAAAAATGACTGTGTTTTGGTTTGAGAACTTCATTGATGAACTTTGTGAAATTCAACTAGTTTTAGATCCCTCCCTTTGGTTGACATTAGACTCAACTGGCATAGCATAATGCCTTGAACATGTAGATGTTTAATAAATACTTGGTGATTTAAATGAGTGGACTAACTGGCTGAACCCAGGAGTTAAAAAGGCTCAACTCTAAGCAGTATTCTTTTAAAAGTGTATACCTTTCTTTATTTATTCCTTATGTATGTGTGTGTGTGTAAATAAATTTATAAGTTTACAGACAGATATATTTCTCTTCTTTTAGAGTTCTAGAAACAAGATTAGGACTCACAGAACTGCAAATAAGATTGTTTAGGGAGGGCTAATTGCTCAAATCTAGAGAAAGCTAGTTCTTCTCAAATGAAGCAAGTTGTGAAGAGAGAAGAAAAAGTCTTTTGCTGAGATATCAATGGAAATATGTAACTCCCCTGTAGCCTAAATGCCCCAGTGTCCCACACACTGGAGAAGGAAATGGCAACCCACTCCAGTATTCTTGCCTAGAGAATCCTGTGGACAGAGGAGCCTGGTGGGCTGCTGTCCATAGAGTCGCACAGAGTCAGACACGACTGAAGTGACTTAGCAGCAGCAGCAGCAGTCCCAAACACTTCTGCCTAGTACATATCAGATTGATCAGATCAATTTTCCCCACACTCATCTGCAACTAATGAATACCTAATTTACTGTTTTGGAAGAACCACTACTCCTGGATCCTAAATTTCCACTTAGCTTGAAATTTAATGTGGCTTTTCAAACTGGGAAGGAGGAAACAGAAGGCTTTTCTCCCTGTCTTAATGCCTGATGATGAATTGTTTTCAAATATCACCGTGTACCTGACCTTCAGCAGGAAATCATGGTCCTTTGTTTGCTCACTGCAGAGCAAAGAAGGGTCACACAACTGGATCTCCCAGATAAAAGTCCAATTAACCTCAACATAGTTGCTCACAGAGTCAAAAGAAGCAGCAGAAGGCACTAGCTTTAGCTCCCAAGTGCATCTCCTTTTCCTGTGATTAATTATATTTAATATTAACCAAAGAGTGTTAATTCAGCCCAAGAGGAAGGTCAAGAGTTCCGATCCCTTCTGTCTCCCCACCACTCTGACTGTCTCCCCATCAGAGTCTTGTCAACAGCCAGGTGGTTTGCTTGTTTAGTGGGACTACAAACAGAAGCACTGGTGAGAATTTCTAGAAAAAGCAGTGCTAGCAGCAGCTGGCGGCCAGCCAATGTAGAGTTCTCTGGAGAACCCCAGACATTTTTATCCTCATCTATAGGCCTGGGGTTTGAAACAGTGTGATCATTCCCAAAAGGAGAGCCCAGGTTGACAAAAGGCAGTCTTGTGTAATAGCACCATATTATGTTTTTAAAAACTGGCTCGCAGTTGCTTTATTCACATTTCTGTGAAAGATTTATCTGCATAGACCAGACTCGGCTGTAGATCATTTCCTGTTGTGTCTAAAATGATAAGACTAGTTATTTCTTGTGTTCAACCCTTGTGGGGAATTAGGTGGCCATCCCTTTGCCTCTTTGGTTTCATTCTGCTCAATTCCCAGGCATTTACTATCATCCAAATTGTGTTTGATTAGCATAAGCTAGATTTCCCACAAGAGTTTTCCTAATACATTTCTTCTTCAATCCAGTCCCACTTGGATGCAGTAAGCCCCTTTTGTTCATCTAGTATGTCATTCAAATAGATACCAAAGAGAGATGTGTGTGATCCTTGGTGCTTGGCAATGACAAGAATGGAGGTTTCGGGATGCGGTTCAGAAACCAATGCAGTAACAGTAAACAGAATGGCAGAGGAGTGAAGAGAGACCCCTCCCCTGGCCACCGCCCCCGACTGCCGTCCTCACCATCCATGTGATCAGCCTTCTGTTTGGGGACAAAAATGATATCAAAGGAGTTGTGATTTTTTTTTTTTTTAAAGAACAAAGTCTCTAAAATTCAATCAAGTAAAAGACTTTGTTGTAGCATTAAAGAATCTCTTGGCTATCCAAGGACAGGAAGTGAGGAGTGAAGGCAATTCTCTTTCAAGAGCTGCATGGCCTTTTCCTCTCACGGTGTATCTGTGTGTTTTGTGATTTTTGTCTGAGAGTGGCAGACTTTTCTGCAACCGTGGGAATTCTTTGAGACCGAGGTTGAAGTTGGGACTGCCAACCCAGGCCCCCTCTGTTTGAAGCTTTTCAGACTCTACCGCTAGCAGGAATCCGGACTGCAAGCCATGTGAGAATTGGCTTAGGGCTGGCTTAGGGTGTCCACTCAGCACCAAGACCCAGAGAAATGAGATCCTTGTTTCCGCTTTCTGTAGAGTGGGGTTTATTTCTCACTCATCTGTATGTGCACTGAAGGTGTAGTCCTCTGGGGTTCCAACATTATGGGAGGGGTCTTCAATCAGATTGTGCATCTTGATTGGGTCCCCAGTTCAGGGCAGAAGTTCAGAAGCTCCATGGTTTGGCAGAAATTTTCAGGGTGAAAGCCAGCTTTGGTATTCATTGCTGACCAGGGTCCCTGCTCTGATTCCTTTCTGCAGAAAACTTTATTTTTTTGCCAGCTCATTAAAAGAAAAAATTTTTTTAAATTAGCTGCTATTTCAGTTGTCTTAATCCATGAGTTTTTGGGAAGATCAGGAATTAATCTCACAATGTCTCTACTTCTCTATGAATTTCTTTCTGTATTCCTTTTTCTGTTAGGCTGACTTATTTTAGTCTTCCACAATTCCAGCTTATTGTGGTTTGTATAACTAAGGCCTCTTTAGTTCTGGTACTACTTCTGTTTCTGCCCTTACTGCTCTTTGCCCCCATCATTCCAATTCCTAATGAAATTGACAAGGGAATCTAAATATCAAGCAGAGCCATTCAGATTCATGGGTCATTGGTCACTGCTGCTGTTGGGTTAGAGTCCACCTTGATTTCCATCAGGTGTGGTCACTGTGTGTGTGTGTGTGTGTGTGTTGCCAGGAGTCGGGGAGCATGGGCCATGTCTCATGAAATGTGGTCACCATTTCTTAACAGGGTTGTGGGCACATGGTTTCTGCTCGAAGAAGGTATGGGAAGGAACCATGAAATATTTTTAGTACAAAACCTATAAGAAAAATTCTCCCCACTCTCCTGCCTTAAAAACAATAACAGGAAAGAACTGGATGGATTCAAGGCAGAAATGGTTTCTATAAAATCCATTCTTAAAGTGAGATGGATGGTTCATGACAGTCATAGTAGAATCCTGCCTTCAGACTAGTATCATGACCATTAAATCCAACTCCCTGTTTATGCCATTTTGAAAGACCATGAAATTATTGCAGAAACACATGAGGGCCAAAATAGATTCACCAAAAGCAGTTTAGAAACTACTTTAGCAACTTTTATTAAATAGTCTTTTTAAAGTATTAACAAATGGCCAAGAGCTCATTTGAGAAGCATATTTGTATCTCTGCACTAGCGCTATAATGAAATAAGGTACAGCATCCATTTCACCTCTCCTCTCAGCTTCAGTCACTTGACAGCTGAACTTGTTGAAAGAGTTGTCTATAGGCACTGCCCCTATAGACACTTTTCTACGGCCCAGCTTCACCTCAAGTCACTAAAATGTGCACCACAATCCTTAGCACGGCAGCAATTTTATGGGAACCGGGACTCATTTGTTTTGTTCACTACCGTATCTCCAGCAGAAGCAACAGGGCCTAACACAATAGGCTCTCAATGGATATTTGTGAAAGAAACAATAACTGTAATGGAATATTAACTACCCATTTATATGAAAATGTTTATGGAAGTTTTAAATAATATTAGGAAATGCTTAAATAGGAAAAAGACTAGAAAATATTTCATATGATCTCAGCTATTACCATGCATGGAAAAAAGACCAGAAGGAAACACACTGAAATGTTAACAGTGGTTCTCTGGAGCCGGATTATAAATGATAATTACTTTCTTTTTTGTCTGTTTTTTTTTCCCCCCATTCTGCCAGTCTTTAATAATGGCAGTTGATGTCATTAAACCAAAATGAAATCCAAGCAATAACATAAAAGATGTGGCTTAGTTTTTCAATGCACTTTACTTTCAGGCTTAAATGGCAAATATTATTGTACTTACTGAAGATGATGTACTGGATAAGATCGCATCTGATAAGTGGAGATTAATTGTTCAGAGGATAATGGATTTATTGGTACCTATCATTATAATTGTTTGTTTCATCTTCTAACCAGACAACAAACACTTTACTACAAGACAGTGGTCACAACAACATTTATTTATTGAATGGTAAATGTGTATGGCACATCCATTATCTTATTTAAGCATCACACTAATCCTCTAAGGCCAGGTTCCTAAACCTCTGGGATCTAATGCCAGATGATCTGAGGTGGAGCTGATGTAATAATAATAGAAATAAAGTTTATAATAAATGTGATACACTTGAATCATCCTGAAACCATCTCCTAAGCCCAGGTCCATGGAAAACATTGTCTTCCACGAAACCAGTCCCTGGTGCCAAAAAGGTCAGGGACTGCTGCTCTAAAGGAAATGTGATTAGTCCCAATTTTCATATGAGACAACTGAGGCATGGAGTGTGTATGGAACTGGTCCAGGATCACAGTCTTAGTAAAGGTCCAGATCGAGTTCTTAACCAGAGCTCTAGGGATCATGGCTTTTATCAGCACCCTTCCAACTGGTTTATCCTATGTGCTGAGGCATGATGCTAAATACAACCTACAAACTCCACCCAGAAACCCACCCATTGCAGGAATTTTCAGGCTGCTGCACACATTGCTGTATTTGTGCTCTTTTCCCACCATGGTTGGCTGAAGCGGCAAAAGAGTTCATGGTTGGCTTAGGTCAAGCTGGGTATTGGGCTAAAGTGAGAAGCACTTGGTGCAAATGACTTGAAGAGTTGTCATTGCTGAGGAATGTATAAAACCAAAAATATTCTTTAAAAGGGCTTCCCTGATGGGTCAGCGGGTAAAGAATCCACCTGCAATGAAGGAGACACAGGAGACTGGAGTTTGATCCCTGGGTTGGGAAGATCCCCCGGAGGTAAAAAATGGCAATCCACTCCAATATTCTTGCCTGAAAACTCTCGTGAACAGAGAAGCCTGGCAGACTACAGTCTGTGGGGTCGCAAAGAGTCAGACAGGACTGAGCAACTGACACACGCATACTTTAAAAATCTGCAGTGCACACAGATAAATGCACATAACCCACATGCGCTGAACTGGACCAGGACACCACACGTGGGCTGCTGGGGGTCTGGTTGGGTAGCAGGATGAGTAGCAGAGCAGCAGCAGCCATGACCCTTTGCCTCCCAGTCTCTGGGCATGCTATTCAGAATAGAATTTTCCTCTTTTTTTTCCAATTGGGAAAGTTATATGCACATGGTAAAAAAAAAAAAAAAAGTACAAAATAAAATACAGTGAAACATCATCCCCCACCCACAACTCTCATTTCTTCTTCCCAGAGACAACCACTGTTACCCATTTCTTAGGTGTTCCTGCAGATTTTTATGCATAAAAGTATACTCAGTATTTATGTATATGCTGTTTGAAATGCACACTCCAGTTATCGTTTCATCCATCTCCCATTTCTCCTCTTAATACACCTTGAAAGACCTACCATGTATAGCTGTGCACAAGGCACTTGGTCCCGCGAAGAGTGGAGGCTGAGATTCAATAAACTGTTCTCTGGCAGGAGGCTAGGGCAGCCTGGAAGAGGAACACTTTCTTTAATTTGCACACAGGTACCATCTTGGGCTTTAGAGTCTGTCTAGATCAGCACACATTCATCTACTTTACTCTTTTTCGTCACTGCAGAGAATTTTGCTGTAGCAGTTGAACAGTCCTTTCATTTCCAATTGGTGGACATTCGGGTTCTTTCTAATCTTTTACTTTTAGGAAAAATACCGTAATGAAGTTCCTTGTCTAAACATTTTGGTTCACTTGCATGAGCACACCTGAAGGGTCAATTTGCGTATGTCATTTTTGAGATCTGGAAACATTTGGTTTCAAAGAAACAAAATACATTGATTTGAAAAGACCTGAACTCCAGAGGTATTTGGTCTTTAATTTTTGTAAACAAGAGTTCAGATTCCCCTCCATCCTCAGCCTTGATAATTGACTTCCAGCTGCCAAGGGAAGTGTTTGCTTTCTTCTCTTGGGTCCTAATCATCCACCGCAGGTGCCTTTTCTCTCTTGACCCTGCCCTCACCACCCTCAGAATTGTTCTTACCACCCCAGGATTGTCTCTGTCAGCAGGGTTCTGTACCCCAGCAATGCTCTCTCTTCTTGGGGAAGTTTGTCTTCCCTGAGGTTCAGAAGAATCAGAAATGTTCACGAGATTTCCATGGGAGGGTGTGCTTTGTTCTCATACTTCTGAAGGCTTTGGTTTTCTTGCTATTAAATATCAATAAATCTTCTGACTTGTCAAAGTACAGACAGTGTAAAAGGTTGAAGTAAAGGGATTTACATGACAGAATTTTTATTCTCAGAGGCAGTGTAGTAGGGTAAACAGAAAAGGGCTTTTCT
>NW_011494607.1:7252717-7254363 GCF_000754665.1 Bison bison bison
GCTTTTCTTTTTTTTTTTTCATTTTATTTATTTATTTTTTTAATTTAATTTTATTTTTTAACTTTACAATGTTGTATTGGTTTTACCATATATCAAAATGAATCCGCCACAGGTATACATGTGTGCCCCATCCTGAACCCTCCTCCCTCCTCCCTCCCCATACCATCCCTCTGGGTAGTCCCAGTGCACCAGCCCCAAGCATCCAGTATCGTGCATCGAACCTGGACTGGCGACTTGTTTCATATATAATATTATACATATTTCAATGCCATTCTCCCAAATCATCCCACCTTCTCCCTCTCCCACAGAGTCCAAAAGACTGTTCTATACATCAGTGTCTCTTTTGCTGTCTCTTATACAGGGTTATCGGAGAAGACGATGGCACCCCACTCCAGTACTCTTGCCTGGAGAATCCCATGAATGGAGGAGCCTGGTGGGCTACAGTCCATGGGGTTGCTGGGAGTTGGACACGACTGAGCGACTTCACTTTCACTTTTCACTTTCATGCATTGGAGAAGGAAATGGCAACCCACTCCAGTGTTCTTGCCTGGAGAATCCCAGGGACGGGGAAGCCTGGGGGGCTGCCGTCTGTGGGATCGCACAGAGTCGGACACGACTGAAGCGATTCAGCAGCAGCAGCAGCAGCATACAGGGTTATTGTTACCATCTTTCTAAATTCCATATATATGCATTAGTATACTGTATTGGTGTTTTTCTTTCTGGCTTACTTCACTCTGTATAACAGGCTCCAGTTTCATCCACCTCATTAGAACTGATTCAAATGTATTCTTTTTAATGGCTACACAATGGAGTATTACTCAGCCATTAAAAAGAAAAGGGCTTTTAAAAATCATAGAATGGTGACTAGAATCCTAGATCTGCCATGCTTGATAATGGATGTCAGTTCAGTTCAGTTCAGTCACTCAGTCATGTCCAACTCTTTGCGACCCCATGAATTGCAGCACGCCAGGCCTCCCTGTCCATCACCAACTCCCGGAGTTCACTCAGACTCACGTCCATGGAGTCAGTGATGCCATCCAGCTATTTCATCCTCTGTCGTCCGCTTCTCCTCCTGCCCCCAATCCCTCCCAGCATCAGGGTCTTTTCCATGAGTCAACTCTTCGCATGAGGTGCCCAAAATATTGGAGTTTCAGCTTTAGCATCATTCCTTCCAAAGAAATCCCAGAGCTGATCTCCTTCAGAATGGACTGGTTGGCTCTCCTTGCAGTCCAAGGGACTCTCAAGAGTCTTCTCCAATACCATGATTCAAAAGCATCAATTCTTCAGCGCTCAGCTTTCTTCACAGTCCAACTCTCACATCCATACATGACCACTGGATAAACCATAGCCTTGACCAGACGGACCTTTGTTGGCAAAGTAATGTCTCTGCTTTTGAATATGCTGTCTAGGTTGGTCATAACTTTTCTTCCAAGGAGTGAGCGTCTTTTAATTTCATGGCTGCAGTCACCATCTGCAGTGATTTTGGAGCCCCCCAAAATAGTCTGACACTGTTTCCACTGTTTCCCCATCTATTTCCCATGAAGTGATGGGACCAGATGCCATGATCTTCGTTTTCTGAATGTTGAGCTTTAAGCCAACTTTTTCACTCTCCACTTTCACTTTCATCAAGAGGCTCTTTAGCTCCT
>NW_011494607.1:7254463-7264079 GCF_000754665.1 Bison bison bison
TCTACCATAAGGGAGGTGTCATCTGCATATCTGAGGTTATTGATATTTCTCCTGGCAGTCTTGATTCCAGCTTGTGTTTCTTCCAGTCCAGCGTTTCTCATGATGTACTCTGCATAGAAGTTAAATAAGCAGGATGACAATATACAGCCTTGATGTACTCCTTTTTCTATTTGGAACCAGTCTGTTGTTCCATGTCCAGTTCTAACTGTTGCTTCCTGACCTGCATACAAATTTCTCAAGAGGCAGATCAGGTGGTCTGATATTCCCATCTCTTTCAGATGTGTATAAGCCTCTTTACATGTCACTGGCAACCAGTAACTGGCATTAATATTGGTGACGATGATAGTGATGTTACTCTATGTGAATGAATAGATAAGTCTTGAGGTCTGTTTTGGGTGTTATAGATGTTAACTGATGTTCACTCCATATAGTAAGCATCATAACTTCATTTTAAAGACAAGGCCAGTTTAAGATTAACACATACATGCCATGATCCCTAGGTTGGGAAGATCTCCTGGAGAAGTGAAAGGCTACCCATTCCAGTATTCTGGCCTGGAGAATTCCATGGACTGTGTAGTCCGTGGGGTCGCACAGAGTCAGACACGACTGAGCGACTTCCACTTCACATACATGCTGCTATATATAAAACAGATAACCAGCAAGGAGCTACTGTATAATCCAGGGAGGTATACTCAGTATCTTGTAATAACCTGTAAGGGAGAAGACTCTGAAAAAACTAGATATATATGTATGTATAGCTGAATCATTTTGCTGTATAACTGAAACTAATACAACATTGTAAATCAACTAGATTTCAATTAGAGAAAAGAGACAAGGCCAGAGAGCTAAAATAACTTGTTCAAGGATTCAAAGCTGTTAAGGAGCTGGTATACAAGCCACACTCTTTCTCATGTGAGCTGATATCTAGAAAGGATATGTACCATGAAATTTTTTTTTTTAGGGAAGTAAGCAATGTTTTAATGATGTTCAGAGCTGAGAGTTATATAGGTTCATTCTTTCTGCTTTCTAAAGACGATTTCTTTTCAGCCTATTTGCAAACAGCATTCAGATTTTAAGAGTAGCTTTGCTGAGCAACAATACAAAAGATGCCTTGTTAGGAGGACAGGTTTACTAACAAGGTTTGGGATCTGAAGAATTAATAAAGAAGTCCTCATGAAGCAACCTTTGATCTGCAATTCTATAAAAATGTACTGTCAGGAGAAGTGCTTTGCTGATCTTCTCTGTAGCCTTGAATATGTTACTGTCTGTTATGTATGCTTCTCAGTATGTACTACAGTCCTAAAGAAACTTTCCTATTTTCTTTATCCTCTGTATTCATCTTTCCACCTATGAAACATATCAGGTCCTTAATTCCTTTCTCCATTGCTAAGCTGGAATCTAGACAGCTTATTTCTCTTATCTCTTTCTAACTCCACGGTGGTAGATTTTCTTGTTTCTTATCTTTTTTTTGAGAAATATGACTTGTAGAATACGTTTTGGGATGGGAGGAAGGAAGATAAGGCAGCCTTGGAGGAAAGGCAGACGTGAAGCTTTGCCTTTCGGAAAGCGACCTGTGCGGGCAGCTGCAATCCTGACCGTAGTCTTCCCACTGAATTTGACCAATGATTATCATCCTTATTGGGAACTGAGGGAATTTTGAGGGAATCACTTGTACAATGTTGCTGTTCAGAGTGAACATGTTCACATTTACTCTTTCTGAACAATATCTTCCTTCTCTTTAGATGATCTAGCCATATTGTTTGGGCTTCCCTGGTAGCCTAGCAGGTAAACAATCCGCCTGCAATGCAGGAGACCCAGGTTCAATTCTTAAATCGGGAAGATCTGCTGGAGAAGGGATAGGCTACCCACTCCACTATTCTTAGGCTTCCCTGTAGCTCAGATGGTACCGCATCCGCCTGCAATGCATGAGACGTGGATTTGATCCCTGGGTTGGGAAGATCCCCTGCAGGAGGGCATGGCAACGCATTCCACTGTTCTTGTATGGAGAATCCCCATGGACAGAGGAGCCTGTTGGGCTCATGGAGTTGCAAAGAATCTGACATGACTGAAGCGAGTTAGCACAGCACAGCCGTGTTGTTACGGCTACAGGATGACCCTTTAAAACTTTTTTCCTTTCTATTATAAGAGTTTAATTTTGAATGCAATTTGGAGCATTCATCCAAAAAGCATTTACAAGGTGCCTACTGGATGAGGTAGGTGTTAGTAGATACAGTGATGGTTCCAGTCTAATCTGGGTAAGGCTGTTAGATAAAATACAGAATGCTGGGGTAAATTTGAATTTCAAATATTCAACAAATAATTTTTAAAGTATATATTTGGTTGCACTGGGTCTTAGTTGCAGCATGTGAACATTCCCTGACGAGGGATTGAACCTGGGCCCCTCGAATTGGGAGTGCAGTCTTAGCCACTGGACCACCGAGAAAGTCCCATACAACACATAATTTTTAAAGTATAAGTATGTTCCATACAAAATTTGGGACATATTTAATACTAAAAATTGCCTACTATTTATCTGAAATTTAAATTTAACTGACAATCTGTATTTTAATACACTAAGTCTGACAACCTTAATTGTGGGAAACTAACATATAAATTGCATGAACGTGGGATAAATAAATGCTGTGATTGCGATGTGATAAAATATTCCTGTTGTTACTTCTGTGATATTTGCAGAGAAGAAACTCTGGCAGAGAACAGAGAAGCAGCCTGGCAAAGGGATGTGTCTCTAGTCTGATGGGTTAGAGAGCTGGTGTTGTAACGGTCTGTTCTAGTCGGATGGGGAAAATCAAGCAGAGTTTTGTGAAGACACTCTGTAGTCTCATATACAGATTACTTAAACCCTCCCCACTCCAGTTGCCATCCCCCAAAGACAGCCTTCAAGAAAACCACTGGTATTGACATTTTGGGTGCCTCCTGGGTCAGGTATTTAATTGACAGATTAGTTTCCATGGCCTCTATGTCTGGCTATATAAAAAAAAAAACCCCAAACCAATGAACTAATATTTATGTGTTTAATAACTACAGTGCTAAAAATACTGTATTTTTGATGATTTAGGAAGGATGAGGGGAATGGCAAAGGACAAAGGGTATGAAGTAATCAGATTCCAGCTCTTGATCAGTCTGTGGTGCCCCTGTGTGTGTGTGTTGGGGGTGGGTAGGTGGAGGTGGTGGGAGTGCAGATGGAAGTAGGGCTTGGGGCTGGGAGAACAAAGCCCCAAATACTAAAGAGCCATGTTATTTTAAGCAATGTTAAAAGAACCAGACAAAGATTTGGAGTTTATTTTCATAGGTTTTGACCTTGGCATTTCACTGTTAAGGGCTTCGAGTAGGTTTCATCCAGCAAAGTTGCCTGAAGGAGATAAATTTGAATTTGGCCTTGAAGATTTGGAATTTGAGTGAATGTAGGAGGGAAAAAGGCACTGCCCATTAGGAGAATCAGACACAACTGCATATTTTAGCTTGTGTGCGTGTGTATGTGTGTGTGTGAGAGAGGAGGACCAATGGGCCCAGCTAGTATGAAGGTGACAGGGTGAGGAAATACAAGCTGACTCCCAGGTTTGAGAGTGGCAAGGTTATTTGTTAACTGATCAGATTTCAGACTCAAGGACAAAACTAAAGGAATTCATCTCACCAAACAGAAAAACTGGTAACGAGATTTCTGGGGCAGGTTGGTAAAAGTAGGGCAAAGCAGTGGTTTGAGATTGGATAATATCTTAGATAACTCAAGAGTTGTCCCACTTCTGATTGAATTACTCAAGAATTCAGAAAATTGCTTCACAGAAGTTATGTTCTTGCAATCATATTCTGCCAGAGGCTTCCAGCAGGTGGTATATTAGGAAAAATATTTACATAGAAGAAGATAAAGAGTCATTTTATTTTCCTTTTAATCCATGTTATACCTTAATTGCCTTATGGAAAAATCCTTTTCGCCTGGCTCTCTTTCTTGCATGGAAAACAGATCATGAATGCTGGAAAATTGAACTGCAGTCTTCTGCCAGAGCAGGAAAATGCATTATTGTTGGGCTGGTTGTTTTATTAGAGATTTCTGCAGAGGCTGAATATCTTTATCTAAAATTCACAGAAAAGCCTCAGGCCAAGATCCTAAAAAATGAGAATTATTTACCAAGAATTTCTTTACTCTTTTTGCTCTTTTTCTTTCTTTTCTTATCTTGCTAGTTATTTTAGTTTGGCTCTGTACAGTAGTAATAATTTCTACCCATCACCACTTTTAACCACCCTTAATTCAATATAGCTGGCTCTGTGGCTTAGTTGGATAAAGTGCCTGTCTCATAAATGGAAGATCCTGGGTTGGAATCCCAGTGGGGCCTGCTGGTTGGATGGCATCACCAACTCAATGGACATGTGTTTGCACAAACTCTGGGAGATGGTGAAGGACAGGGAAGCCTGGCGTGCTGCAGTCCACGGGGTCCCAAAAAGTAGGACACAACTGAGAGACTGAACAACAACAACAAATTCAATACAGAGAGAGAGAGCCTTTTGTTTTGTTTTGTTTTCTCCCCTCTTTGTGGAAATCAGGAATGATAGAAGATTTTTACCTGGATACACCTTTCCCCCCTCCACTGCTGAATTAAGAAGGAACCATGATCCTGAGTTTCCCAGGAGAAGGTAATTTGGAGAATTAGGACTCTTAAGTGGAATGTTTCAATGGAGGTGTTTTCTCTGTGTGTTGATTTCCCTTCTTGTGAGTTACCTCTTTATTGCAGAACTACAGACCTTGAAAGGGTCCCCAGAGGATGTGTTGAAATGGCTTGTTGCCTGAGGCAGGCACAGACCACCAGAAGGGTGTGAACAAACCTTTTCAGGAAGGGCTCCATAAGCCTTTATTGTTCATAAATTTAAAAAAGTTCTGTTAGAGATGGCCTGCTAACTTTTACTGTCAACATTTATAGCCAGTTACTAAATCACCCTTAAAAGGACATCACAGATCCATTTCTAGTTGTGTGTGCTATCCAACATAGTAGTTGTTTTTAATCATAGTCTACATTTTAATGTACACTTAAAGCACATAAAACCACATATCATGTTTCCTAAGATTTGCATCTTTATTTGAGTTAAAATTACACACATGCATTTTTCTGTTGCTTTCTTTGTTAGCATTTAATACAAAGCACGTATTTACACAGACAGAGTGCATGTAAAGTAATTGCTCTCTGGTAATTTAAGTGTATAAGCATGTCACCTGACAAACACGAGTAATTGAGGAGAAATGATTTGGGGGAACTTATAGTACTCTCGCCTGGAAAATCCCATGGGCGGAGGAGCCTGGTAGGTTGCAGTCCATGGGGTCATGAAGAGTCAGACAGGACTGAGCGACTTCGATTTCACTTTTCACTTTCATGCATTGGAGAAGGAAATGGCAACCCACTCCAGTGTTCTTGCCTGGAGAATCCCAGGGATGGGGGAGCCTGGTGGGCTGCAGTCCATGGGGTCGCACAGAGTCGGACATGACTGAAGCGACTTAGCAGCAGCAGCAGCATAGTACCCAGTGGAGAAGGCAATGGCAACCCACTCCAGTGTTCTTGCCTGGAAAGTCCCATGGATGAAGGAGCCTGGTGGGCTGCAGTCCATGGGGTCGCACCGAGTCGGACATGACTGAAGCGACTTAGCAGCAGCAGCAGCAGCAGCAGCATAGTACCCAGAAGATTTCTTTAAATCTTTTTTAAAATAAGGAAATAATTTCCAGTGTCCTGTCTGATGATTGGAAAAAAAGAGTGCTGAAGTTGCCTTTCAACCTTCCTGGTCTCTTCTGCTCTTGTGAGGTTCTTGAGCCTCTCTGTTCAAGTATCCAGTGCCCCAGGAAGCTCTGTATTCCAGTTTTCAAATGAATTCCTGGTGAGGGTCCTGCCAGCAATCATTTACATCATAGCATAAATAAGGTGAAATTCAAAGAGCTGCTTTAAGGAGTTGTTGCTATTTCAAGTCTTTATGTCTGTGGAATGTGTTTAGGCAATTCTGGTGTCTCTGAGTGAGGGAAGGAAGTGCTCTGGGGGCTGGGGACCTCTGAAATTCCATCCTACAACCGGTCCCACTTTCCCCTTTCTATTCCTCTACTCTAAGCCATGAAGGGAAAACTATTTGTCGAGTCCTATTTACCAGCTCTGGGCTTCCCTTATAGCTCAGTTGGGAAAGAATCTGCCTGCAATGCAGTAGGCCTGGGTTTGATTCCTGGGTCAGAAGATCCCTTGGAGAAGGAAATGGCAACCCACTCTTGTAGTCTCGCCTGGAGAATCTCATAGACAGAGGAGCCTGGCGGGATACAGTCCATGGGGTTGCAAGAGTCGGACATGGCTTATCGCCTAAACCACCACCACCATTTACCAGCTGTAAGACTCTCAAAGCTATTTCTTGTTCTGTTGTAACAGTCCAGCTGTATGAATACTGTTTACTAGATGGCAGGCACATAATTCAGCTGACTCACTGCGATTTCATGGAGGATCACTGTTACCATCCGAAGTGATACAGATGAAGAAATTGAGGCATGAAAATGTTGCAGGCATGCTAAACCGCTTCAGTTGTGTACCATTCTTTGTGACCCCTCAATGGACTGTAGCTTGCCAGGTTTCTCTGTCTAAGGGATTCTTCAGGCAAGAATACTGGAGTGGGTTGCCATGCCTCCTCCAGGGGATTTTCCTGATCCTGGGATGGAACCTGTGTCTCTTTAGTCTTCTGCATTGGCAGGCAGGTTCTTTACCACTAGTGCCACCTGGGAAGCCTATGAAAAGGTTAGGTGTATAATTTGCCCAAGGCCAACCAGATGGAGCTACTAAGTGGGTGGAGCCAGGTCCAATCCAGGCAGTCAGTGGAACTACAGAGCACATGGCATGGCTGTCCTTCTAGTAGCTGTCTACTCTGGTATCTTTAGTTTCTGCCTACAGTTTTACTTTTATTATGTTGCACAACTTCCAACATTTTAAATGTGTTTTTCATCCAAACTAAATATCCTATAACGAGTATCTAGTGCAGCATTTTTGTTTTGTAGTTTAGTCACTCAGTCTTGTCTGACTCTTTGCGACCCCATGGACTGTAGCCCACAGGCTCCTTGGTCCTGTGATTTCCCAGGCAAAATTATTGGAGTGGGTTGTCATGTCCTTCTCCAGGAGATCTTCCCGATCCAGGTATCAAACCCACATCTCCTGCATTTTTTTTTGAACCACCGAACCACCGTGGAAGCCCCAAAGGGTTAGTTCCCAGCCCTTATATGCCAACTCCTATTGCCAGAGCCCAGTATCAGTGATGGAATTTTTCCTATATAGAAGCGCAAGTTCTATTGACCAGAAACAGATGACATCTAACCTTAAAACTTTCCAGAAAAAATATTTCATACTCCACTGTGAGTTTGTGATCCATGATGACCCTTTCTGCCCAATCTATTCTTTTTTTTTTAAGAGTGGAAAACTATTAAAACTTCTTATTGGCATATAGTTGAGTTACAATGTTGTGTTAGTTTCTCATGTACAGCAAAGTTATACATCAGTTATACATATATCCACCTTTTTTTAGATTCTTTCCCCATATAGGCCATTACAGAGTACTAAGTAGAGTTCCCTGGGTTATCATTTGTACTGTTTTTTAAGACTCCACACATAAGCAATATCATATGATATTTGTCTTTCTGTGTCTGACTTCCTTCACTCTGTATGACGATCTCTAGGTCCATCCATGTGGCTGTAAATGTTATTTTTGTTTTATTTTATGGCTGAGTAATATCCCATTATATATGCACCACATCTTCTTTATTTCTCTGTCAGTGGACATTTCGGTTGCTTCTATGTCTTGGCTATTGTGCATAGTGCTGCTATGAACGTTGGGGTGCATGTATCTTTTTGAATGATGGCTTTGCCCAAGCTATTCTTGATACCTCTGGCTTTGCTTTATATCCTCAAACTTTATATGGCAGACATGGCATTTCTGGAGATTACAGTAGTGAGATTTTGTGTGTGTGAGTAACCCCAAAAGAAAGTCATTTATCATTTTACTGAAGCAAATATTTGAGTTTCAAAGACTGCAAGGCAAGTGTCCAGAAGCAGTCATGTAGGAAGTGCTTGTTCTGTCTGTCCTACAACCACATTCTGGGGAGGTTTGTTTTATCTAAAGGGGTGTTTGCAAATTTTGGAATTTGAGAAGATCTCAGTAATCAATAATATTATAAGACACTGTACTGATAGCACAGTTTTCAAGTATATTCTATTATTAGTGGACTATTTTTCTAATGTTTACCATTGCTTTTTTGTTATTATTTTTATCTGAATCAACTTTTACTAATTATAATATATTAATATGATCAGGCTGTTATAAGAAAATACCACAGACTGGTGGCTTAAACAAACGACATTTATTTCTCATAATTCTGAAGGCTGGAAGATCAAGGTGTTGACCCATTCAGTTCCTGGCAGGAGCCCTCTTCTTAGCTTGCAGAGAGCTACCTTCTCACTGTGTCCTTTTGTGGCAGAGAGAGAGTGCACAAGCTCTGTGCTATGTCTTCTTATAAATGTACTAACCCCTTCATGGGGACCCCACCCACATGACCTTATCTAAATCTAATCACCACGCAAAGGCCCCATCTCCAAGTTCCATCACATTTGGGGTTAGGACTTCAACATATGAATTTGAGGGAGGGGACACAATTCAGTGTATAACATACAGTATTGTTATAAGTATATGAATTGTAAGTTACAACTCAAAACATTTTCACAAAGTGACCAGACCAGCATCTAGATCAAGAGTCACATATTACTAACACTCATCCTGCCATAAGGGTAGCATTATCCTAACCTAAAACACCATTGATGAATTTTGTTTGTTTTGAGCTTTTAACTATTCATAGCAGCACTTTTCATAGTAGCCTAAAACTAGAAGTAACTGGGTGAATGTGTGTGCCCATTTCTTTAAAAATTTTATTTATGTATTTATCTATCAGTTTTGGCTGCACTGGGTCTTCGTTGCTATACATGGGTTTTCTCTAGCTGAAGCAAACAGAAGCCACTTTATAGCTGCCGTGTGTAGACTTCTCATTGTGGTGGCTTCTGTTGTTGCACAGTGTGGGCTCTAGAGTGTAGGCTCAGTAGTTGTGGCATGTGGGCTTAGTTGCTCTTTGGCCTGTGGGACCTTCCTGGACCAGGAATGGAACCTGTGTCCCCTGCATTGGCAGGTGGACTCCCAACCAGGAAAGTCCTGTACCCATTTCTTTCGGCTACAGACCTGGCCATGGGATCACTGAGATGTCAGGTATATATATGGTCAGCTTTACCGCTGAATAGTTTCCCAGATTGGTTGAACCAATTTACATTCCCATCAGTTTGAGAGTTCTTATTGTTCCTTTTTTTCACCACCATCTCATTTTATCAGTCTTTTTAACTTTAGCCTTTCTGATGGTGTGTAATGGTATCATATATAGTTTGAATTTGTGGTTCCCTGATGGATAATGAAGTTGAGCATCTTTTATTTATTTATTTTTTATTATCAGTTCAGTCTCTCAGTCATGTCCGACTCTTTGCGACCCCATGAATTGCAGCATGCCAGGCCTCCCTATCCATCACCAACTCCTGGAGTTTACTCAGACTCATGTCCATCGAGT
>NW_011494607.1:7264179-7309262 GCF_000754665.1 Bison bison bison
CAGGTGATGCCATCCAGCCATCTCATCCTCTGTCATCCCCTTCTCCTCCTGCCCTCAATCCCTCCCAGCATCAGAATCTTTTCCAATGAGTCAACTCTTCGCATGAGGTGGCCAAAGTACTGGAGTTTCAGCTTTAGCATCATTCCTTCCAATGAACACCCAGGACTGATCTCCTTCAGGATGGACTGGTTGGATCTCTTTGCAGTCCAAGGGACTCTCAAGAGTCTTCTCCAACACCACAGTTCAAAAGCATCAATTCTTTGGCACTCAGCTTGCTTCACAGTCCAACTCTCACATCCATACATGACCACAGGAAAAACCATAGCCTTGACTAGACAGACCTTTGTTGGCAAAGTAATGTCTCTGCTTTTGAATATGCTATCTAGGTTGGTCATAACTTTCCTTCCAAAAGAGTAAGCGTCTTTTAATTTCATGGCTGCAATCACCATCTGCAGTGATTTTGGAGCCCCCCAAAAATGGCTTTCAATTAGGATTCCATGACTTTTAAGCAGTCCAACTCAACTTTGTGTCATCTGAAAGACTAAGGCATGCAATTTAACCTCAGCTTTCATTCTTTATTTATGTTTATTTTTGGTTGCTCTGGATCTTCATTGCTGTGCTGGTATTTCCCTAGTTGTGGCGAGCTGGGACTACTCTTGAATGTGGTGTGGGGCTTCTCATCGTGGTGGCTTCACTTGTTGCTGAGCACAGGGGCTAGGGTGCACGGGCTTCAGTAGTTGTAGTTCCTGGACTTTGGAAAGTGGGCTCAATAATTGTGGAACAAAAACTTAGTTGCTTGGCAGCATGTGGGATCATCCTGGACCAGGATTAGAACCTGTGTCTCCTGCATTAGCAGGTGGTTTCTTTACCAATGAGCCACCAGGGAAGCCTCCAGCTTTCATTCTGATGATACTCTGCAGTTTTTTGTTTTGAATTTTGCTTTTGACCATTTAGGTGCTAAACCATACTTTGTTAGGTAATTGCTAAGTCTATCATATAGACCAAAATTGAATTACTTGAGAAAATCAACTCTAATTCTACTTCCTTTATCCATTTACCATGTAGATCAGCACTCTGGTTGAAGGGCTACAGGGGCCCTCTCATCCTCCCCTTCAGCCAGGCATGTGAGTTTATTTGAACCTGGTGCTTCTCTGGGTGCCCTTCGAACAGATAGTTTGATGATTTTTCCTAGTGTCACCACAGGAACTATCGTTGGGGAGATGAGTTTATACTCGTCATGTTTCTTCCTACCTTCCCTTTACTGCCCAGTAAAACTGCCCTGACAGTTATTGGTAGAAACCTAGAGAATTGACTACTTTTAGTGTTGTCATTGCCCAGGTCCTTCCTCTAAAATAGTTCTTTTTTCTTGTTGGGTCTCTTTGAGAACCTCAAGTTTTTCAGAACACCAGAATACTCTTGGTGTGGTCAGTTTGTGGTGGTGCACCAACAGAACTGATTGTGAAATTCAAGGCAAAGCTGCTGACTCTTGGGTGTGGTCTCAGGTGTCTTCACAGTAATCCCATGGAGCGAAGTAGAACCTTCTCCTCAAAAGGAGCCACTCTAATAACACATTTTCCAGGGAAATTTGAGTTCATTTGAAAACAGCACATTGGAACCACTTTGGACTTTGGAAACTACATGTTCAAACCTGTCAAGTTGTCTTTCCTTCAAAAATGTGTTATTTGCAGTGTTTTATATTTGGAGTATCTCTTCTTTAAAATATTGGCCTTAATGTATTTTTAGACTTCTCTTTGAGTTTTGTGCTTAGACTGGCTGTTACAGAATCCCTCTTTTTAACTTCCAGGAGAGAACAGCAAATCCAATGACCCACTCGCTTCCTAGCAGGTAGCTTTTTGGACGTCTGGGATTTGGAATAGTACTTCACTTTGATTAGAAGTGTGCTCTTCTATTTTCTATTAATGAAGTGCCAGGTAATTATTAGACACATCTTCTAGGGGTGAGTGAGCTTTCTAGGGGTGGCTGATTCATTTTGGGATCCCTGCCGAGATGGTCATTAAGAAATGCCAGCCAGTGAAGAACTGCTCTGTTTGGTATGGAATGAAGACCACTTTATTTCTCTTGGACTGAGAAACTAAGACCACGTATGTGGTGCACGTGCAAGCTCATGTACATACACACATGTGGTTATACACACACACACACACACACACACACACACACAAACACCCCAGCAATGAAGAGAGGAGAATGCCTGCCAAGCAGTCTAGACTTGAATCAACTACTTCTCAGTAAACTCCATGAAGTCCTCGAAAAGCCACCACCCTCAAATTCCTCTTGACCATCTTGGGTCTGTGGTGGACAGCAGGTTGCTATTAGAGCTCTGTTTGGCCTCTTGTTACTAACTTGCTGCTGTTACTGCTAAGTCGCTTCAGTCATGTCTGACTCTGTGCGACCCCATAGATGGCAGCCCACCAGGCTCCCCTGTCCCTGGGATTCTCCAGGCAAGAACACTGGAGTGGGTTGCCATTTCCTTCTCCAATGCATGAAAGTGAAAAGTGAAAGTGAAGTCACTCAGTCATGTCCGACTCTTAGCGACCCCACGGACTGCAGCCTACCAGGCTCCTCTGTCCATGGGATTTTCCAGGCAAGAGTACTGGAGTGGGGTGCCATTGCCTTTTCTGTGTTACTAACTTACATGTGGTTAATTTTGATTGTCCTGCTAATTGGTGTACGTATGCTCAGCTGTGGTAGTCATGTGCTTCTCAGAGGAATGGAAGGACATGGCATTGAGTAGTGGTTTCACTGTGGATTCAGAGATATTTAGGTAAATAATACTCAAGCAACAGACAACTTTTGTGAGATGAATAAATATGGCAATTTAGATGTTTATGAACCGCTGTAAATCTTTTCTGCATCGTGCTTTGAAAAAAATGTTTTCAGATTTTCCTCCGTCCCATAGTCCCTTAGATACTTGGAAATAGTTGATTTTAGATGATTAAACATAGCTTCTCCAACTTATTTATTTAGAGACTGTCATCTCAAGTAACATTTTTTTTTTTACTTCAAAGAAATAAAACAAAATTTACATTTGGAAGTAACTTGTCATTAGCCAAAGCAAATGCCTGCTTGGTTTTATATATATTCTCTCTCTATAAACCACCTGGCAAATTTCCACTTGGAAATTCACACACTGTTTCCTCTCAGAGGAGTTTATTAGTAGACAGAAGGTAAGAAGACAAGTTAACTTGCCTTGGGAGTATCTCTCAGTTACTACAGAGACGGAAAGGGGGAAGTGGTTCAACCATGGCCTTCTGAGAGTGGATCTGAAACTCTAGTATTCATGAGAAGTACCTGATACAGAAAATGTAACTTGTGGGTTTCACCTCCAGAGATTCTCATTTAGTATGTCTAGGGTATGCCTTAGCAATCTACATCTTTTAGCCAGCACTCCAATAACTCGAACGTGCATGGTCCAAGACCACATGATGTGAAATACTAATCTAGGACCTCCTATTAATACATGATGTAAGGTTCCTGAAGCAGGTGAGAAGACTGACCATTGCCAATGATATTAATGTTATAATTAAGAGCAAAAAAGTATCTCCTTATATCTCATGATCTAAACTCTATGTCTTACTGGATTCCTTAGGAGGAGAACCTGCGATCAGCATTTTGGTGTATGTGATTCACTGGAGTAGTCTGAGGAAAAAGAGAATGATGGAAGTAACACAATGACAAGTGCTAAGCAAGGATGTGGCCTCAGCTGTAGGCCAGCTTTAACTTAATTTTACAGAGAGCTCGGGGCATGAATTGCACTACATGGCTGATCCCACCTTGGAGAAATAAGCTTAGCTTTTTGTACCCCTTGTTAGCCAGTCACTGGTGGTGAGCTACTCTGATGGGGGTGATATAATCTACTGGATAAAGCAAAGGGCAGTTGTCCAGGGAGGAAACCTCTGGAGCCATTAGCAACCCACATGGCAACTAGGGGATGGATGCACCAGCCAGGCAAAAGGTATACAGGAGGGGTACCAACAGCATCCATTATGACAACCTGGAATCACATGAGAGGCTTCTCACACTATGGTTCCCATTCTTGGCTACCCTGGCCACTCTTGGTGTCATATATATATATATATTTTTTTTTTCTTAAAGAGCTTTAAATTTTTGAAATTTTTAGTCCCTCAGTCATGTGCAACTCTTTGCAACCCCATGGACCGTAGCCTGCCAGGCTCCTCTGTCCATAGAATTCTCCAGGCAGGAATACTAGAGTGAGTAGCTATTCCCTTCTCCAGGGGATTTTCCTGACCCAAGAATCTAACCCTGGACTCCTTCATTGCAGGCATATTTTTTACCATTTGAGCCACCAGGGATTCCCCATCCCAATTTTTAAAAAATCTTTTATCAAAGCTGAAAAGAAAAACATCTTTCAATAGCAAAACCCCTTTGACCTCAGATACAATCTGCATCAAGATTTCAGAGAAAGTAACATCATGACTAGAACAGACCAGAAAGCTCTCAGATTGTTAAATTCATCACTGGGTTTTAGCAGGGACAATGTAAAGCAAAGATCTTCACATGGTCACACATGGCAACACCAGAGGTAACCTATAGATCAGCTGTCATATTTTATAAGCTTGATACTCTTACGATGCTTTTGTTCTGCTTTTTTATTTTCCCAAGGGAAAGCATGGACAGCAGATATACTTACCTTTTTTTAAAAAATATTTTCCTTTTGGTGCTTTAGGAAAAATTGTCATCCTACAGCCAAGTGTAGAAAATATGGTAAACTCCTTTGTCAATTTTGTCTTCTATTCTCAATTAAAAAAACTGATGGCTTCAAATATTGAATTATGGATCCTCAGGCTGTCATGAAATTTTAATGCATTTTACTCAGAACTTCATTTGCAGATGATTCTGTCTCATGCTTCTTGTAACAATATTGCTTGTGGGGGATGTTCCTTTGTTTAGGACTTTCAATGAGAAATATGTTGTTCTGGAGACGATTGAACTGGTTGTCATTGGTTACTTGGCTGTATTAAACAAAACAGACTCTTCTAAACTATGTTCTGTGGGACATTAATATCTTTCGTACTGTGTTATATAGAATACGAGTCCTGTGGTCAAATAATTTTGGAGGTGAGAAGCTTCATGTGCTGTATTTCCTTCTAGGAGATTCACGAAGCACTTTGGCCTGTTGAAGGCTCTACATATCCTGCAGGAAAGAGAACTATTTATTTTTGTTTGGCTGATTATTTCTCAAACCTATTTGCTCATAGAGCCGCTTATCATGGCTGTGCCTTCCTTTTTATTTTTTCAGAATACACAATACACATTACACATACTAATGTTCTGTAGAACATGGTTTGGAGAATACCGAAATGAAACTTTATTCCTCATCATGTATTATCAGGGCTTTATAAGCAGCAAAGAACTGGTTCCACTCTTTTATCTTGTAAAACCTGCCTCGATCCCTTATCTACATGCAAGGCGAGTGCAAACAGATTCTGGGATCAGAGTAGTGTCTGGAGAAAAAGGATAGGTTATTTGTTTGCTGTACTGAAGGGGCCATAAAAACAGTAACACACTTAATGAGGCCTCACCATAGATATATTAGTCTCCATAAAACATTTTATTTGGCCTACCTACAAGTGCTTAATGGCCAGTGAGTTTCACAAACAGCTAGTCCCTAACCTCAAACATTTATGAAGCGTCTGTTCTTTTTGGAGTGACTTTGCCAGGGTGAGTCATGCAAGATTAAAAAGAATATTAAAAATTCAGCCAAGACACACCAGGGCTGCCCTGATGATAACAGCTATGGTGTAATGTTTCTCTGTTCGTATGGATTCCTTATCCTATTCTCAGTAAAAATGACCCAGCCGTGTCCCAACAATCTGTCATTAAAAAAATTATTTGGATTGTCACGGGTATATGGCATTTCCTTTTCGCATCAGGAAAACCCTCTGTGAGTTGAAGTTTTCTAAGGAATTTTGAAATGTAAGAGACAGAAGTGAAGGAATATTTACTTAGAGAAAAAATTGTGAGTCCTTGTATTCTAGCACTTTGCAGTTTACAGAGAACTCCCCTCCCCAGCCCACCATCACTTTTGTGCTTAAACAAAAACAGCGGGAGAATGGAAGTACTCCATGCACAGCAGAAGTGGCTGAAGGCTCTTGGAAAGCTGGCCAGAGCAGCCTTACCAAATTCAGAAACTTCATTTGTATTCACCTTAACCATTATCCTAACTGACAGGGTCTCCTGGATTTGCTTTTTTGCACCTTAAGAAAGTTCTAGGAGGAAATCACACGAAGATTTTTTTCTCATTTGCTCCTACTTCCTTCATGCTTAGTTATGTTCAACCAGCCTATCACCTAGACTCAGCCACAAGCTTACAGTTTCCTCATCTGTTGCTTAGCCAATTGTCACCTCTTGGATCATGAGAGGTAGTAAGATTCTAGGGTATGTGTGTGAGTGCATGGGTGTGCAAACGTGTAGGAATTGGTGGCAGATGAAGTAGTCAGAGACCATATTTAAATAGAGTCCTGTATTCCCTGCTGAGGGATGTGGATTTTCTCTAATGGGAAGCGGAGTAACCTAGGATCTTGGTTGCCTTGGGTAGAGTGGAAGAGGGTTTGATGATGAAGAGGATTTGTTATGTGAATATGGTGGACAGATGATGAGGTCTGGGAAATGGATAGGGCTGAGGAAATGGAGGGAATTCCTGAGGTGGAACTGACCAGTCGAGGAGGTAAGGATAGGTCCAATGGGTGTCTCAGATGGTAAAGAATCTGCCTGCAATATAGGAGACCTGTGTTTGATCCCTGGGTTGGGAAGATCCCCTGGAGAAGGAAGTGGCAACCCACTCCAGTGTTCTTGCCTGGAGGTAGGATACAGAAACTGTGGATAGAGATGAAGTTTCTAGCATCAGTGGATTCTAATGCTATTATCAGAGAAGAGAGGAGAGAACTGGGTTGGTAGAGTGGGATGTGGGAGAGTCAAAAAGGTAGAAGTCACTTTAGGACATGATAAGTTTGAAGTGAAACATTTAGAAACATTTATTTAGTTAATTAAAAAATTTTTTAAATTGGAGAATAAATTGCTTTATACTCTTGTGTTGGTTTCTGCCATACAACAACATGAATGAGCCATAAGTATACATATTTCTCCTCCCTCTTGAGCCTCCCTCCACCCTCCTCTACATCACACCCCTCTAGGTCATCTCAGAGCACCGAGCTGAGCTCCCTGTGTTATACTGAAACTTCCCATTAGCTATCTATTTTGCACATGGTACTGCATATATTTCAATGCTGCTCTCTTAATTCATCCCACCCTCTCCTTCCCCTGCTATGTCCGAATGTCTGTTCTCCACATCTGGGGCTCTATTCCTGCCGTGCAAATAGGTTTACCAGAACCATTTTCCTATTAACAGATTCATATATATGCATTAATATATTCATTTATTTAGGCTGCATCCAGCTGCATATGGGATCTTTGTTTCCTGACCAGGGATTGAACTCCAACCCCCTGCATTGGGATTTTGGAATCTTAATCACTGGACCACCAGGGAAGTCCCTAGAAACAATTTGAAACATTTAGAAAGCAGTTAACTATACAACATTGTAAATCAACTAAGCTTCAATTACAAAAAAAAGAAAGCCACTTGAAATATCACTCCAAATGACAGAGAAAGAGAACACAACCTGAGATTTAGATCTAGAGCTTGACAGTGTTTGAAGACCAGGACACAAACAAAAGCATACAGGAAGAGGGTGGCACCAGAATGAGTCGGCCCACACAACTCACAGACATTAGAAACGTCGTGTGCTGTTACAGTTTGTAAGTCAACTTCATTTCACACTGAGCACCCCTCCTTTTAGCCTGGGGGAAAAACTTCAGTTCACTTATTTGCGTTTCCCTTCTTTTTGTGCAGTGCTGAGGCATCAGGGTACACAGCGGTGATCTGGTCCTTGGGCATCCGTCAGGGAGGTGACTGCTGAGGCTGCCATCATTCCCCCCAGATGCCGTTCCTCTGCTGTGTCTGTGCCCTGTGCTGTTTGTTGCCTGCGGTTTTGATTAGTTAAACTCTCCCCAGCCCTTCCACTTGGAGTTTTGCTGTCAAGATTGTGGGTTCATGAGGGAAGTATGGCTGCTCTGGGACCCTTTGGTATCTTTCTGCCTTCCTCTCCTTTTTCTAGCCCAGAGGCATCTTTTCTAGGGCAGAGAATGAGGGAAGGATGAAGCCCCTTTCCTTGCACTTGTCATATGCTCTCCCATCTTCTCCCCAAACCATCAGGTTCCCTTAAATATGTTTTTGTGTGTTTGGAGGAAGTCAGAAGGACTTGCCCGTTATTTGCTTTTGGCCCCAGTGCATGCCTTCTGGAACTCGTGGAGTATCAGGACTGCCACCAGCCTGATATTGAAGGGGTGTGTGTGTGTGTGTGTGTGTGTGTCTTTAGTTGCTTTAGAGTCGTGTGTGTGTGTGTGTGTGTCTTTAGTTGTTTTAGAGTCATGTCTGACTCTTTGTGGCCTCATAGACTGTAGCCTGCCAGGCTCCTCTGTCCATGGAATTTTTCAGGCAAGGATACTTGAGTGGGTTGCATTTCCTCTTCCAAGGGATCTTCCTGACCCAGGGATTGAACCTGTGTCTCTTGCATCTCCTGCCTTGCAGGCAGATTCTTTATTACTAGTGCCACCTGGGAAGCCCACAATGGAATATTACTCAGTCATTAAACAGAACAAAATTGGGTCATTTGCAGAGATGTAGATGGGTCTAGAGACTGTCACGCGGACTGAAGTAAGTCTGAAAGAGAAAAGCAAATGTATATCAATGCATGTATGTGGAATCTAGAAAATGGTGTAGATAATCTTATTGGCAGAGCAGAAATAGAGACCAAATATATGGATGTACTGTGCTTGGTTGCTCGGTTGTGTCTGACTCTTTGTGATCTCATGGACGGTAGCCCACCAGGCTCCTCTGTCCATGGGGATTCTCCAGGCAAGAATAATGGGTTGCCATGCCCTCCTCTAGGGGATCTTCCCAACCCAGGGATTGAGCCCAGGTCTCCCACATTGCAGGCAGATTCTTTACCATCAGAGCCACCAGGGAAGCCCAAATATATGGATCTTGAGGGGAAAAGTGGGGTAGGAGAAATTGGGAGGTTAGGATTGACATATATACACTAATACTATGTATAAAATAACTAATGAAAACTTACAGTACAGCACAGGGAACTCTACTTAATGCACTGTGGTAACCTAAATGGGAAGGACGTCCAAAAGGGAGGGGTTATATGTATATGTATGACTTATTCATGTTGCTATACAGTGGAAACTAACACAACATTGTAAAGCAACTCTACTCGAATAAAAATTAATTTAAAAAGTATGCTGACAGCCCTGCCTGTTGTTGCAAGAAAGCATCAGTCAGCTTGAGTGCTGGTGGCGCCACATCTGCCTTGGGTATAATTGTGTCACTCACAGTGTTTCCTTCCTTTTCTCTCTTTCTCCAAAGGTCTCCCTCCCTAGACTACAAGTTCCTCAGGGACATAGCAATACACATTCTTGCATCCCCAGCCCTTAGCACAATGTCTGACACATAGTAGCACAATGTCTGACACATGAATGACTAAGAGCCAAGGTTTTCCAAGATGGTTAGCATTGTATCTGCCCAACAGTGGAGCTAAAATAAGCCAAGACCTCAGAGGAATTTCCCTCTATTGCTGTGTTGGACTGAAGCAAGAGAGCTGGCTCCTCTACTGGTGAGTCTATTACCCTGCTTTCCTTGTTTCCAGGGATAAGGAAGGATGGTTAGCACCATTGGGAGGTGTTCGTTTAGGTTCAATGGGTGGCTCAGATGGTAAAGAGTCTGCCTGCAATACAGGGCACCTGGGTTCAATCCCTGGGTTGGGAAGATCCCCTGGAGAAGGAAATGGCAACCCGCTTCAGTATTCGTGCCTGGAGAATCCCATGGAGAGAGGAGTCCTGGTGGGCTGTAGTCCAAAGAGTCGGATGTGACTGAGCGACTAACACACTTACTAATGGAGTAGAAAAATAGAATTTGGGTACTTACTATTTTTACCTTCTCATTTGTACCCTAATGTAGAAAATGGGCTCATTATATATTTAGAAAAAATTTAGATCATTGATGCAATTCTGAGATAAGTGAATTCATCACAGGTCTATATACTCCCTGCATGAGGCATGAGAGAAATTGGTATAAAGAGAAGGAGTATAAACACAGAAGTCTTATTTTTAAAAATCTTCCAGTCTAGTAGAGTAGAATAAGGCAAGTTAAGAAACAGCTATAATCTTGGGAAAATGAACATGCAAGTGTTGAGAAAAGAAAGTATTGGAGGACAGAGGGTTTCTGAACTAAAATCATAGATCATACAGAATTCCCCATTTCTTAAGTATTGAAAAGTTATTTTACAGAAACTTGCAAAGTAGAGACACTTCATTTTTATAGTATACTTACCCTCTATAGAGCTTCTCCATCTTTGGCTGCAAAGAATATAATCAATCTGATTTCAGTATTGACCATCTGGTGATGTCCATGTGTAGAGTCTTCTCTTGTGTTGTTGGAAGAGGGTGTTTGCTATGACCAGTGCGTTCTCTTGGCAACTCTATTAGCCTTTGCCCTGCTTCATGGTGGTTCAGAGGTTAAAGCATCTGCCTGCAATGCAGGAGACCTGGGTTTGATCCCTAGGTCAGGAAGATCCCCTGGAGAAGGAAATGGCAACCCACTCCAGTATTCTTGCCTGGAAAATCCCATGGATGGAGGAGCCTGGTGGGCTATGGTCCATGGGGTCGCAAAGAGTCGGACACGACTGAGTGACTTCACTTTCATTTACCCTCTGCAGAAAAATCTTGGAAGCACAAAATAGTAAAGTGTATGGTGAGGTATAGGTTATACCAATGGGCTACCCTGGTGGCTTAGTGGTAAAGAATCCACCTGAGTGCAGAGGTGCAGGAGATGTGGGTTTGATTCCTGGGTTGGGACGATCCCCTGGAGGAGGACAAGGCAATGCGCTCCAGTATTCTTGCCTGGAGAATCCCATGGACAGAGGAGCCTGGAGGGCTATGGTCTATGGGGTTGCAAAGAGTTGGACATTACTGAGCATGTACATACACGCAGGTTATACCAGTGGTTATCTACCAACAAAGAAATGCATAAGGAAAGGAGAGGAGATTATTGAATAGGAACCAAGACTCACTGTTTCCATTTATGGAGAAGTGTATGGTTTTTGCCAAGGAATTACACACAGCAGACTGACTCCTTTTTTAGCTTCTAAATCCAAGTTGGAGAGGTACATGGTTTGGAGCCAATTCAGCTGTGTTGGAAGTTGCTCAGGGACCCTTAGGTGAAGGGTGGTGTGTAAATCCAAATAAATATTCTTGTTATTTCATTATTGCTGCAATGAGTTATGTTGTCAGGAATACTGGCTGTTGAAATGGGGCTGAGAGCACAGAAGGGGATACACAGTCAGTGAAAGGTTGTATTTCATAGCCGTAACCACCCCAAGGAACTTCTGGCAGAGATCTTCAGCTGTAAATTTGCAACCTTCACAGGCATCCAAGCTTTGTTGGAAAAAAAAAAAAATCCCTTGAAAATGCATTCTTCTAAACATCTGGCTTCTTATAGTATCTTATTGAGGTATCTTAGTATGCATGGGAGTGGGGAAGGGGTTGAAAAGGAAGGAGAGAATATCAAAAGCACTTTGAAGGACCTGTAGGTTTTTCTTTGTTTTTCCCCAATACAAACCACTTTTCAGATTGCTTATGAAACTAGCCATTTGGGTTGAAATAGCTAGTGAAGTAATATTTGTTGAATGCCAACATATATACTGACTGCTGGCATATTTATTGGACCAGGGCTGGTGCTTTGGGGACTACAGAATATATGTCTAGGGTTGACCCTTGTAATTTGGAATGTCTAGGTAAAGACAAAAGATCAAGCTGTGAAAAACAACAAGAGACCTTCCTTAGAAGAAGAGCTGTCAACTGGATGGTGGGATGTAATCTGGAGTATCTGGGCTAGAGAGGGCAGGGTAGGGCCTCAGATGAGGTCTCAGACAGGCTCCCTGCTGTTCTGGAAACTGAAATGACCCTTATAGTGAAAATCCCCCTTATCCATTGTAACAACAGAACCACCAGAGGAGGGGAAAAGGCATGAGATGCTGCCCTGCCTCCCAGGAGGTGATGGGAGCCACCTCCTTGGAACGCTGGTACTACCTACAACCCATACCAGTACCCCAGCACCACCTACAGCCCACATGGACACCCTGGTACCACCTACAGCCCACACCAGTACACTGGCACTCCCTACAGCCCACATCAGTACTTGGAACCACCTATGGCCCACAGTGGTACTGTAGCAGTACCTACAGCCCACACTGGTACCCAGTACCATCTACAGCCCACACTGGTATGCTGGCATCACATACAGCCCACACCAGTACCTGGCACTACCTACATTACACACCAGTACCCTGGCACCCACCTACAGCCCACACCAGTACCCTGGTACCACTGACAGCCCATACTGGTATCTGGCACTACCTACAGGAAACTGTGGCTTTGGCTGGGGAAGGTGAGGATGTGCCCAGTGCCCAAGATGGAGGACCTGGACACACGGGGAAGAGCAGGTACCAGAGCTGAGAGCTCGCTTCACTGCAATCTCTTGCACTTCCTGGTGTGGAACTCAGACCATGGACTTAGTAGCCATGGCCTTGTGCTCTGGTCACAGCCCCTTCCTCAGGCTTTGTAAGAAAGTCTCCCTGCACTCATGAATGGGGAACAGGGGGCTTCTGGGGGCCTGTTGGGGCAGCATTATGTTCTCTGATTGGCATCTGGGGAGACTGCTCATACTCCGAGGTGATCAGGTGACACTCTGCCGTAGCTAGATGCCTGAGCTGGCACATCTGGCCCCTTTTCAAGAAGATATGCTTTTCCAGGTCACCAGCCCCTGTGAGCAGAAATATGCTGAACTTGCCCATCTCACTCCATCTGCTCACACGGCTTCTTGGGTGACTGCCAAATGCCCCATGGGATCTGTGAGTCCCCAGGAGGTGCTGCATGTGTTCATGGGCAAGGTCAGCCAGCAATTACCCAATTTATACATTGCAGACTTCCCTTCTGCTCCAACAGGGCGGGCAGGCCTACTTCTTCTAGCATTTGTCTTTCTCTGGAGACTGCCTGGATGGGCTGGAGCTCTCAAAGTGGACAGCTGGGGGAGGGGTCTGTGCCCAGGGATCTCCCTACTTCCGGGGCACATTCTGTTGGAAGGATTCCAAGATAGAACTGTCCTTGGGCTGAGTGCCGCCGAGCAGTTCTCATTGAACTAGCACTTATGGTTTGGGCTTGTACTCCTTTGACGGAGGATAGTGGTTTGGAGTGAGAACTGTTCTGAGGGGCATCTCATGAGCTGTGCATTTGGTGGGCTCTTCTTGCCTTTAAAACTAAAAAATATATGTTTATTTATTTATTTGGCTATGTTGGGTCTTTAGTTGCAGCATGCGGGATCTAGTTCCCTGATCAGGGATTGAATCTGGGACCCTTGCATTGGGAACATGGAGTCTTAACCCCAGGACCACCAGGGAAGTCCTTCTCCTTGTGTTCTGAGGACCAAGGCTCTGCCATGGGTCCAGTTGACTGTGTCTGGGTCCCTCCCTCTTGGTTAGGGTGTCCTCCTGGTTCCTCACACACCTGGTGCTCTAGTTAGCCCTCTGAGGAAGACATAGCTGGAAACTCACTTTTTTCCCTGTGTAACTAAGGTTATTTCTATTTTTGAAAATTATTTTAAAAATTAATATTTCAAGTAAAGTGATATATGTATGAAGGTTTAAAATGAAAAATTACAGTCATTTGTTCTATCCCATTCAATTCCAAATTCTAACCCCAAAGGTGACCATTGTCAAATCCAGCTGTTTCTTCTGTTATTTATCATCATGTTTCTAAGTAATATAACACACGGTTTTGATTTAATAGTTTTGGACATCATTTCGTAATTTCGTGTCATAATAAATGAGAGCTTACTCTTGTGTACACAACCCCAGTTCCCATTCTACATTCCTACCCACCATAACAGTATCATAAATTTTGCTTAAATCAATTATCAGGGTTTAGAGTATTATGACTTGCAGTGTGGGAGCTGGGGAGAATGATATGGGTTTCAAATTAGGTTGTGTAAAGATTTGGCAACACATCTTTTTTTTTAAGTTCTTTATTTTATTTTGTTGGCCATGCACCATATGCAATCTTAGTTCCCTGACCAGGGATCAAACCTGAGCTCCCTGCAGTAGAAGCACAGAGTCCTAACTGCTGGACTGCTAGGGAATTTCCTGGCACCATGCCTTGTTTTCGGCCTTGACATGCCCTTCTACCATCAATAACTTGTGCTCCACATCATATCAGTTCTGGTATCAAGTGATCTCTTTTCTTTTTGGTATTCCCCTCTGTGGAAGCTTAACCCTGCTGTCCTGTTCTCTGCTGAACCCAAACCACACGGACATCCTTTGACTGTTTTTCCAACATTTGTTGAAATTTCTATCTGTTGCTATCTCTTCAACTGATCATTTGTTCTTGGGGGCTAAAATCTTTTCAATTCCTTTCTGTCATTTGATGGAATTTATGATATAGTCATCATAGTATGTAGTATCAGTTGTGTAGTATCAGTCTGCCATGTGTAGACTGCTCTACTACATTTTGAAGACCCCTTCTGACACATGTCTTAGTTCTTGCTCACTTTGAACCTCACTGTGTGACCTTAAATAAAGCACTTGATACATGGATATGTATGGCGGAGTCCCTTTGCTGTCTACCTGAAACTATCACAGCGTTATTAATTGGCTATACTCCAATATCGGAGAAGGTGATGGCACCCCACTCCAGTACTCTTGCCTGGCAAATCCCATGGACGGAGGAGCCTGGTAGGCTACAGTCCATGGGGTCGCAAAGAGTCGGACGCGACTGAGCGACTTCACTTTCACTTTTCACTTTCATGCATTGGAGAAGGAAATGGCAACCCACTCCACTGTTCTTGCCTGGAGAATCCCAGGGACAGGGGAGCCTGGTGGGCTGCCATCTGTGGGGTCGCACAGAGTCGGACACGACTGGAGCGACTTAGCAGCAGCGGCAGTAGCATACTCCAATATAAAGTAAAAAGTTTAAAAAGAAAAAATAAAGGACTCAAACTCTTTGGACATCAATTTCTCACCTGTAACAACAATGATAAAAACAGCAAAGCAAGAGCCTGTTTTGTCAATTTTATGTTGCTATGTGGATGAAATGAGTGCTCTGGGAAAATTATAAGTGGGATGAAAACTAGAAACATCAGGAGTAAAACTAAGAAATACAGAGAGCCTCTTTTTACCAATGGCAAAGGGCCCCTTCCTCTGTGATATCCTGGTTTGCCCTGTGTTGATGTGTGCATCATATGCATAGGGGTGTTCAGCTAGTAACCTTCTACTTGTTTTGATCCAAAATTCCTTTTCTCTCACTTCAGTAAAACTCTTAGCATGCCTTTTGGTTTCATCTCCTCCATCATCCTTAAATCCCTCGAGGTAGGTATAAGATGACGTTAATGTTCTTTGGTCTCAGTTTGAGCCCTCTCTTAAAATTTTTCCATTTGATTGCAAATTTATGTCCCAACACTGCAAATCCATGTCCTCCTACATTGTTGGGATATATTACTTGTATAAATCAATGGAAACAGTAGAGAGAAATAAAAATGAGATCTTAAACACAGCCTTAATTTTATGACATAAATTGCAGCTCGCTAGACTCTATGGTGTTAGCAGGCTGGACCTTCACAATGGATTACTGTGAGTTTGAAATGGACTAAAGGAAGAAGTACTTGGTTGACCATCAAGGTCTATAACAAATGTTAGAAATTGCTATCATCATTGTCCTTCTCTCTGGGCCTTAATTTGCTTGTCTATGAGATGAGATATTCAGAATCCTGATTCTATTATGGTGATTTAAGGTCCCTATAACTTACTAACTTACTCCCTATAACCTCCTACTGATAACTAAAACCTCAGGACACAGTTTTAAAAATAGCTACCTGAAGATTCTGAAAAGTCATTGATGTAGTTGAACTAGGAAGTGATTACATGGTGTGATCGAAAGTTAAAGTGTTAGTCACTCAGTCATGTCCGACTCTTTGCAACCCCATGGACTGTAGCCTGCCAGACTCCTCTGTCCGAGGGATTCTCCAGGCAATGGGTGTGATCAGAGAAGGACACCAAATACTTGGCAGTCCTGCTGACCTGATCTTAAGGTCTTCTGTCCTGTTCCTGAAGACCTGACTTAGAGGTTAGGTTCTGGGTATAAGCAAACAAAATGCCAATATTCCTTGGGAAATTAACACCTCTGGATGCTGTGTTAATGTTTCATTATCAGTTAGTTCAATGGAGGGGACTTGAATCCTGTGAACAAACCCAGATGCCGGCTCAACCCTCTCTGTCCCATAGAGCAAGCACCACATGAGGATCCTGTTTATGCTTCTCGGTAAGAAATGCAACAGGACTTAAAAGTCCTAGAAGTAATGTTGTTCAATTACACGTTGGTGATACAGCTCCATCAAGTAGGCCATTTTTTTTTTCCTAAAAATTAAAAAAATTGTTCTCTATGGTTTTTCCAAACAAACATCTTGTTATTCTAGCCTTGGAGGTTAGGAGGTTTCTCCATGAAAAAAAGGGAATTTTAGGAATCCTAGAGCTTCCAAACTTTAAGAGAGATTTAAACTAATCTTTATCAGATCAGATCAGCCGCTCAGTCGTGTCCAACTCTTTGCGACCCCAGGAATCGCAGCACGCCAGGCCTCCCTGTCCCTCACCAACTCCCGGAGTTCACTCAGACTCACGTCCTCATCGAGTCAGTGATGCCATCCAGCCATCTCATCCTCTGTCGTCCCTTTCTCCTCTTGCCCCCAATCCCTCCCAGCATCAGAGTCCCTTCCAATGAGTCAACTCTTCGCATGAGGTGGCCAAAGTACTGGAGTTTCAGCTTTAGCATCATTCCTTCCAAAGAAATCCCAGGGCTGATCTCCTTCAGAATGGACTGGTTGGATCTCCTTGCAGTCCAAGGGACTAATGCCTAATAATGCTATTTTATGTTTTTGTAAACCCAAATGGTTTCATGCCCTCTCCATATTAAAAAATAACAGTATCCATCAGTGTTTCTTATCTTTATTGCTTATGTCAGAAAAATACTGAGGTGGTTTTTATTATTTATTGTGCTCATTGAATAGAATTTTGTTTCCCTATTTGTGTTTTAAAGCGCAGATAAAAGCTGAGCCAACACTCAAAAATCAAAGTCATCTACCCCATAGACAAGCTAAAGAAGAAAAATCATATGATCATATTCATTGAAAGGGATAAAGCATCTGACAAAATCCAATACCCACCACGCTAAAGGAATCTCTTGGCAAGTGAGGAATAGAGGGGGAACTTCCTCAGTGTGATAAAGAACGTCTACAAGAAGTCTCCAGCGTGACACAGAGTGGTTCATGGGTTGGCAGCGCTAGCTGTTTCACCAGGAGAATAGTGTGTGTTGGCAGCAGTGGCAGGGGTGAGGATAGGGGACACACTGAGCATTATTTTGGGGAGTTGCTGAAAGCGGAGTGCCGAGGATTGAGATGGCGATGGTGAGCACCAGGTGAGAGTCATACCAGATTCAGGATTTTCCAGGAGCCACTGGCAAGGTTGTGGTATTGGTCTTGCTCTGGTCCATAGACATAGCCATGCCTAGACATGATGCCAATAAACACATGAAGTGGAAGGTCCAGTCAGTCCCTAGGTTTATCTAGCTGTCCCTTTTTAGGACTGATGTGGCCCAAAGATTCTGCCTCTGTTGTCAGTATTCATAAGCACCAGCTTGAAAATGGAAGAGATAGCATACTCAATATTTGACACAGATACGAGCAGATATTGACCTAATGGTGTTCAACTGTGATGTGTTGGTACAGTTAAGTCCTTTCCTCATTATGATTTCTGTTACAGTAGCTGTTTAATGATTTCCCTGGATTTTGCTGAATATTTCTCTTGGTCTACCTTCTAAAATCTTATCCTCATTGGTCCGGGGGGATGTTTTCAACTCAGAAGCTCCATTTTTACATGAGAATAAAACTTCAAACTTTATTCTCCTTCTTTGGTGTGATTCATATTCTGGCTTCAAAATAAGCTGTGTGATGACATACACCAAAGAATGCTTCATAAAATCAATTATAGGTTTTTTTTTTTAATGACAGGGTAGTCTCATTTAATGTAAATTGTTTGTAGTATTGCATAAAGGTACACAGGGAGTGTTAACATTACCAGAATTTTAGAAAACCTGCCAAAATATAAGCATAAAAACCATAGATGGGGCAAATTTTCCTTGTCTAGAAGTCAATTATGTTGCAAGAGGAAAGAGTATGTGGCTTTTTTCCTTTCCTGTCACTTCCAAATTTAAGAAGACTGAGTCCCAACTCTACATACTCCTTGGGAATTCTTACATGACTGAATTTCAGGGCTTTTGTTTCGTTGATGCTGTGTAAGTCACTACCGAGATTTTGTCCTTAATATCCTGAGTATGAGAATCAGCTGTAATAAGTTGCAGCTATGTTGTCTGGCTGCTCATGTTCCCAAGATGGCAAGCAAATTTACCTTCTTCTTTGCTATTATTAAAATGTGTGTTAGCTTTACTTTAGCCTTTGAAAAAACAAGAATGCAAACCAGAAACTGAACTTGCTACCAAAAGGCATGTTTAAATTAAAAGAAATATGGAAACCAGTGATTTAAATTTGATATTCTCTCACAAACACACCAGATGTTTTATATACCAAATTATCTCTGGGTGCTGAAATCTAGATCTTCTGACATCCAAATATTGCTATTGCAAGTGTTGAAATACTCCCAACTTTAACATGTGTAAGGAAACCAAACCTTTCTCCAGATAAAACTGTGCAATCTCAACTGTCCGAAGAGCTAGGCTTTATTTATTTACTGCAAATGTGCAGTAAGGCATAAAAAACACCATATGACATAAAGTGTTTAGGTTAGAGTTAACATGCTTATTTTCAGAGGTTCACAATATTAATCCATGACAGGTGTAGGGCTTATGATTTAAAACAATTCTATTTCAAGCCATTCATATTGCTGCTTAACGATGACTTCATTCTTCCCAGTTACCATATGTCTTAACCATGCAAATGAGAAGAAAAAGAACATCTGGTCAACCATTGTTGTCTGGCCTGTCATGCAGGACATGTGGCATTGCATGTGCTTATCTCACCAGGTTCCTTCGGGATGTTGACATGGCCGATGGTTTCATATTTTACACAGTTGGTGCATTTAGGGCATACCATCAATCATAGCTCGGTAGCAACCCTACACCTTTGAGCTTTTAGCTTTTGGTGATGAATTCCATTTTTGGATCCTGCAAACATTTCTCCTGGAATTTCAAGTAAGAGTAGCATATTTGTGAAATGATGTCCTTGCATAATTTGACAGTTTATGGGTAGAAATGTGGCCTAGGAAGAGACAGTTCTAATTTGTCTAATTTTTCTAATTTGGAAATTCCAAATTAGGATTTCAATATCTTAATGTTAATACTGACTTTATTTTAGCATCCTTGGGAAAAATTCATTGAACTCTGTATATCTTTATTTAATCCCTTGTAAAATGTCAAATAGTCATCAAATAATCATCCTGCCATTGTGCTGATCACTGGATAAGGCTCTAATACCCATACATGCCACTCTGTATGAAGCAAATTACCCCTCTTTTCAGGGAGTATGTTTGAGTGATGATCTTAAAAAGCATGATTTGAGAATTAAAGCACAAGTTTGGTAACATATTTAATCACTGTGCTACCTCTCATTTGGTCAACTTGGTCATATTCTTACTTGACCAGGGCTTTGATCTAGATATCTAAGGATATAGTTTCTTGGGATCAATGACTCACTCTTTGCCACTGCTAAATCCATCCTGTGCAGGAGTGTTTATTCAGGTGAAGAAGTCTTAGCCCTAATCTAAGAAAAGCATACAGGTCACCAGGATACAATCAATATCATGGGACTTACATATTTTTTACTCCTCTGAACTGAAGACAGTTTTATTGCTCATTTTTCTAAGCCCATGTCTTTCTTGAGTAATGCCCAAGTAGAGTCATTTCTACAACGCGAGGAATAACTAAACATGGAGGCTTATTTTCAGATACACATTCAATATGTATATATAAATTAAATTAAAAGTAAGCAGCAATCCAGATCTTCAGAACATGTTTAAATAATGGCCAATATAAGTACAGAATGCATTTTCTTTGTTATCTTTTTGCCATTAATATCCACAAGATTGAATAAAAAAGGAGTCTTCTTTGCTTTTTTCTCCTTCTGCATAATTAATTCTTTAAGAAGCCATGAGGGCTGGACTGTATTTTCTTTAGGCTCTGAATGCCAGTGAGCACACTGGGGGCAGTTAAATAATAAATAATAACAAATACTGAGTTTATTGACTCCTCAACCCTTGAATCAATCAATTAATCATGATATTATGGCAAGATCAAAGGGATAAAATTCTAAAACTGACTGCAAGATGCAAATGGATAAATCTCCCAGCAGGAATAATTGCCAACCATTTTGATCAAATATAAGATCATGATCAATTATGCTCTTTAGGGCTTGGTCACTTAAGTTTATTTAAATGCTGCAAAGAACATCCCTCCAGGATCTAATGAGCTCCTAAACATCACTTGTTAGGGTAAAGCATTGTTGTCTAATCACCCTAAAGACTGAAGCCACAGATTTACAGTGGTGAGCACCATCTATATTTCAAAGAAAGATGTACCCTTGCAATATGTGATTTGGATTTTTACATTGTCAGTTTCTGCTATTTGCATCAAAATTAACTTTCCTTTTCCTAGCCCCTAGTCATTGGCTAAGTACTAAAATAAGAGATTTTATGTGAACATTTTGATCAGTCTACTTAGAAACAATGTAGACAGTACCAAGAAAAAGAGTGAGTCATCAGGCAGAGAAAGAAGCCCTAGGTCAGAACATGCAATATATGGTAATAGCACTCAACCATATAACCTGCCCAAAGGTTTCCCCCATGGCCACTGGACTCCAGAGTTACAACTACTGGAGGTTTATGCTGGCTGTTATGGCTTTGCTTTCTCGGTTCACTTTCTTACTCCTTGAAGAATGTATCAGATGTATAGTCCTTACCCAAAGGAGATTTATCTGAGTCCACAGCATCCTGTGTGTTGCCAGGGGATGTGGTCTTTCCAATAGCCTGCTCTGAACACAAGCAGCAACCCAAGAAAGAGAATTTCTTTTGGATAATTGAGATGCTGCCTTCAGGAAATACATTGTTCTTATGATTCTGGGTTTGCCTGGTTATAAATAAGGACATCTGAGAAGTCTTATTTGCAAGACATCAGGAATCTGGAATTCAGGGATGAGATGTGGATGTTTTCCCTTTTAAGGGCTGGATTGAATGAATTCATATATCAACACAATTTGCTGAACATCTACTGTGTGCTGGATAGTACAGATTCAGATAGGAATAGGATTAGATTACCATACTTCAGGATTTATTGAACAATCTCTTAGAGATGAGTGGTACTTTCACATTCATTGTCTCCTTTAATCAACTGAGCCATTCTCTAAAGGATGTATCATAGTTTAAGATAAGGACAGTATGGCCCAGTGAGTTAATGTAGTTTGCCAAAGGTTGATTAGTTTGTGTCAAAGCAAGAACCTCAACAGAGTTCTGCTTCTGGGTCTGGTGCTCTTTCTTCTACATTATTCTATATTGGTTTCTTCTTCTACAAACTGGGGCTTCCCTGATGGCTCAGCTGTTAAGAATCTGCCTGCCAAAGCAGGAGACATAAGAGACTTGGGTTTGATCCCTGGTCAGGAGAATCTCCTGGAGAAGGAAATGGCAACCCACTCTGGGATTCTTGCCTGGGAAATCCATGGACAGAGAAGCCTGGCAGACTATAGTCCACGGGGTCTCAAAGAGTTGGACACAACTAAACAACAACAACAAACAAGGAGAGATCAACAGTGTCTGCCCTTCCACACTCTATAACCTTTTCCATGTCAGTGTCGACACTAACACTAATGTTAACACTAACGTGAACAGTATACTGATAACACACAGAGTGTTGAGAGACGGGCTAAGCACGTACATATGTCACCACAATTAGTCGTGGACACACTACGATGAAGACCACGAAGATAAACTTCCATAAATTAGGCAGAGTGACTGTTTTGTCAAAATGTCTTCTTTCTGTCTCTAAATACTCTATGTTTTATGCATAACCAGTATTCGGATACAAGGAATAAGACAGGACTCAATTACAGTGCCTCATCACCCCACTCAAACACCTTGGGGCTTTAGTAAGTACAGTTCCTTCCCAATCCCAGGTTTCCTCAAACCTGGTAGTGATTTTATTTCTGAGAGCTTCTTAGTCTTAGTCTCCCATGATCTGCCAGAAGAGTTCTTAGAGGAGGGTCTGATTCTGAAGACCCTTCCTCTCCTTTTAGAGTCTGTCCCTTCCTTGGTCTCAATGATTGTGTGATTAACTTTTGCTAGGGATCTCTTCTCACAGAAGCCCCCACTGAATGAAGACGATTGCACCTAAGAGAGTGTGAGGATCCCTTTGGGTAGAGAGTCCTCTAAGATTCCCTTTGTGATTCTCATGAGGTGACATGTCCTGTCTTGCCCATCTCACCCCTGGCTGTCCAGAATATCCTCTATAAGCCTGAGGTCCCAGGGAAAGAAACAGTTAACAACCCCAGTAATTTTCTGGGGACTGGAAAAACTGAAAGTAGATCTTCCAGGTCAGTTTTCCTGGTGTGTAATTGCTTAGGAGGCCCAGGATTTAGGCCTGCCTGAAGTCAGTTACTACTTCTTTAACCCACTTATAGGGCATCAATGGAGGTAAACATACAATACCACATTCTTTTAAAAGGTTCTATTTATTAGGGATGCAGTGGACCCCCCAAAAAAATAGTGACCCCAATTTTTTCCCCTCTTCCAATCTCTCACCCTTGATATGAAGGTGTAATAGCTCACTCTGTGCTCATGTTTGATTAGCATGGATGCAGCTGGTAATACATGCGATAGTAAACTCTCCCACTGACTGTTTAAGGGATTGCAAGAGGCAAGCTAGTCTCCAGCTGTCATCATATGGATAGGCAGATTTAGATGCACATTGCAGCAACTCTCACTTGGGATTCAAACTTTCTAGTAGTTTTTCCTGATTCCTATGTTCAGAAATGGAGCTTAGATTTGATCTGTCAGAAAAGAGGGCTTTCTTCCTACAACTTCATTTACCACAAGGTCCCTTTGTTAGAAGTGCACATGCACTTTCTCGTGATTCAATTGCTTTCTACAGCAGAGGGGCTGAGCTACTGGAAGTGGGGCCCCAGGCCTCAGCATCAGCATCACCCAGGAACATGTTCCAAATGCAGACTCTTAGGCTCTGCCTCAGACTTGTTGATTCGGAATCTGCCTTAGAACGATCTCAGGGGGTTAGGATGCACAGTAACATTTGACAAGCCCTGGTTTAGAGAATCCAGGTTCAGGGATATGAGAAATTAATACATTCTGGCAGTCAGGAGCGGTCAACATGAGCTCATTAACTTTTGTTTCATCACTAGATTTTCTATCCATAAAACATCAATGTACATTCTCTATTCCTCACTTTTCAAGATAAGATAATCATAATCCGAACTTTATGAAACCCTCTACACAAGCAAATAACTAGAAATGAGGTTTGCATTTTGAGGCTGTGAACAGGATACCCAGATTTGTTGTTTCCCATTCAAATATATGTGTCTAAATTCTATCAGAGTTACCTGGTATTTCTTACAAACCAAGAACAGACTTCCTCTGAAAAGAAAAACAGCATGTTCTGTTGTTAAGCAACTGAAATCAATGCAATGATTGAAAATAATTAAGAATAATTTTGGGGGGACCAGATACACTTCTTGGATTTGAGATGTGGGTCATCAACAGGTGAGAAGCCAAAATCAACTCAATCAAAATATGAGTGAAATAGCAAGGAAAATAAATGGGTACCAGACTGAGTTCTCCTACAAAATGAAAGAGGCAGGTGGTTGAATTCTGTTAGATGATAACCATCTAACATGGAGTGAATTGACAAGAAGGGTGGGTTTCATGTAGATACCACTGGAAAAAAACAAAGACTGAGATTCTGCTGTGATATGTTTACATAAAAAACAAAGAAACAAGGACACTAAAATTCAAAGGAACATGGAAGCAGAAATTAAAATAATAGAGTAGCTCTTTTCACAGCATTAATCTAGAAGAATTTGAAGTTTCCATCTGACACTGAGACTTGGGGGGAACCCTCAGTCTTCTGAACAAGTTGTTGTGATTTTGTCAGGAGAAAATTTCCACTTTTTAAAGTCATTTGTCTCATACAGAATAATGTAGAGCCTAAGGACATTCCATAAGCATCAGTACTATCTAGTATACATCATAAAAGCTGGGAATACCTTTCTGATTTTTGTGTTTTGATGAATCTGGTTTTAAGAAAGTGCCTTGAGGAATATAAAATCTTTCAGTTCTGGATCAAGGATGATTTTTACAATGAACTCACTTTTGGGGCAGAGGGATTGATAAGAAACCTCCTGAAAATTTAGATTTGTAAATTAAAGTTAGCTTGGAGATAAAAGCTAAAGTGCTGAAGCTTTGTGGCCTATAGCTTTGATGTGCAATTCTCTCTTTCTTATCTGGACTTTCTGTCTTAAGAGCCTATTCTCGAATAAGAAATGCATTCATGGAAGCATTTGAAACAATGGCACCTGCAGGTCATTTTGATTGAGTAGGTGTTTTTATTTTAATTCAATAAGTAAATTAAGGTTGGGTTTCTTGCTGTGAGCAATGTTTACTCACTATAATAATGGGTGTAATATGTTATGTGTGAGATCTTGTGCTTATTTTAAAAGAAAGGATGTTCCTTTTGTAAAGGTCTATTAAAATATATTTCCTTTTCTTGATCTTTGTACTCATTTTATGACTGAAATAGAATTCTATAAATGAATAATTATAATGTATTTCAAACAACTTTGAACTATAACTACTAAAATTATCTCTTAGTTCTCTAGATTATTAATCTTGCCTTGAATCATAGTGACCTGGGATTTAAAATAATTAAACTAGTGTTTTATAGGCTTTTATGATCAGAAAATCATCAGCACACACGTATAGATTACATATATAGCCATAAAAGTGTACAATATGTGACTTATGTCAGAATTTCCCTGAATAAATATTTATTTGAAACTGCAAATTTGTGTTATTTATGATCCTCATTCTTTTAGGAACAGGTATTTGTATGGTCACTGGAATCATTCACTTTTGGTGAAAATAACTGGCAACTCTAGGATAATTTTGTGATCTAGAAAATTGATTATCAAATTTCAGTGTGTGTATTAATAGGGGTCTGATTTGGAGAGAGAAACATCACATTAATTCACACAGAGAAAGATTAATATAAAGAATTATTAGGGAGGAGGTGGGATGAATTAGGAGATTGGGATTGACATATATACACTGCATGCGTGCTAAGTCACTTCAGTTGTGTCTGACTCTGCGCCCAGGGGCCTGTAGCCCGCCAGGCTCCTCCATAAGATTCTCCAGGTAACAACACTGGAGTGAGTTGCCATTTCCTCCTCTAGGGGATCTTCCTGACCCAGGGATCCAAGCTGCGTCTGTAACTTACGTCTTCTGTATTGGCAGGCAGGTGCTTTACCGCTAGTGCCACCTGGGAAGCCTCAGATATGCAGTGTTATGTATACAATAGACAACTAGTGAGAACTTACTAAATAGCACAGAGAACTCTACCATTCAGTGCTGTGTGGTGACCTGAGTGGGAAGGAAGTCCAAAAAAGAGAGGATATATGTAAACATATAGCTGTTTCACTTTGTTGTACAACAGAAACATTGCAAAGCAGCTGCTGCTGCTAAGTCACTTCAGTCGTGTCCGACTCTGTGCGACCCCAGAGACTGCAGCCCACCAGGCTCCCCTGTCCCTGGGATTCTCCAGGCAAGAACACTGGAGTGGGTTGCCATTTTCCTTCTGCAAAGCAGCTATGCTCCAATAAAAATTAATTTAAAAATGGGAGCAATTTAAAAAAAGAATTATTAACTAGTAGTAGGACATAATGACCAATGGGTAAAAGACCTCTAAAGGAGACAAGAATGACAAATACAGCAGCAGCCAGTAGCTTGAGGGTTGAGGCAGAGCCCATAGGGAAAGAATGCATTCCCCCATCACTAAGACTGAGAGAGCCCTTTGAAGAGGGTGTAACAAAGGTCCATTGGATGGTGGAGAAGTTCACTGAGGTGTCACAGGCTGAGTGAGTGGAGTGACTATTCCCTGCAAGGACATCTGCAAAAACTTCAAAGTGGCTTGACAACTTGCAGTTGTGTAAATATTACAGCATTTGACTTCACTAACTTCTAGGGGTTTGGGGAGATTTTACTGATCTTGGAATTATAGGAAATATGTCTTAGAGTTGTGTAAAACTTGATGTAGATTGTTTCATATGTGTTTTCTCATTCAAAATCCATAGGTCTGTATACTTTGATATGACCCCCATGAACTTTTCCTAAGAATTAAGGCCAAATTTCTTAGAATGACTAATATGTTCTCAGAGCCTGAATCTAATGTATTTCTCTAGACTCATTACTCAACAACTTCTGTGCTCCATTTCTAAAAGTTATAATGGATGCTTTCCTAATCCCCACTGAGCTCCCTTATTGGATTTACAATATTCTCCATTCTTTCTTTAAAATACACAAATGATGTTTTTAACCTGTAAAATGTATCTGGCTAACATGACACTCTCTCATATGCCCTAAACTTCTGCTTCTATCACTTGAAGTTGTGTTCTCACAAAGAATCAGATAAGTGTGAAATCTTTTGATTTAAGTTAAACTTACTATTATAATTGGACTTTCCAGGTGGCACTGGTGATAAAGAACCCATTTGCCAATGCAGGAGGTATGAGATGTGGGTTCCATTTCTGGGTCAGGAAGATCCCCTGGAGGAGGAAATGGAAACCCGCTTCAGTATTCCTGGAGAATCCCAAGGACAGAGGAGCCTGGCGGGTTACAGTCTGTGGTTGTAAAAGAGTTGGACATGACTGAAGTGACTTATAATTATGTAATTTAATGAAAGTGAACATGAAGGGTTGTAATATTAGTACAAAAAGAGAGTTGCATGTAAGAAATACAACTGAGAATTTCTTCTTCCAGTATGCTGGCAGACAAAAAGTCTGAACATTCTCCTTCTAACAGCTCTATACAAGCTGGATAAAATACAATAAAAATTATTAGACATGTATAACTGTGTTTATGAGAAAATGGACCCCAGTTTCCAAGGATAAACCAGGAACTGTAAATTAAATGAGTCTGAGCTGATGTTTAGTATTTTTTGGAGGCTGAAGCCGAATGGCTTTAATGCCTACAAGGGAGAGGAAATGAGGCTAGTCCTTTATCATTAGAGAGTTCAAAATAAAACCCTTGTATAAAGCCTGGGTTTTGAAATGCTGCACCTTCTGTGTAAAAGTGGACTAAAAAACAATCCACACACCAACATAAAGAGTTGATGAGAAAGTGTATCTGCCTGGAGGGAAGGAGAGAAAGGAAAATCTCTAAGAACCTGGTCCCAAGGTTTGAAATGATAATATCCACATATTCTGGGCACCCTCAAGCCATGAAATTGCATGAAAATTTCAAGAAAATTGCTGCAAGCTAATGGTGTCCCTGGGATGCTTTACAGAAGCAAACACAAAGCCACTTTGGAGAAACATCTCCCTGTGGTAGAGGATTTCAACAGAACTTACTGAAGATGTGGTCACAATCCAAGATTACAAAACAGATGAGAAAAGACAACATACCATGAGTGACAGCCACCTGGCACAGTAAATAGGAGACTGAATCCCCCAAACCTGCAATGGGAATGATAAAATAAGTACATTTAAAATAACAAAACATGTAGAAGAATGCATTAAAATCATAAAAGGTAAGATACAATGAGAAGACAAGACATCTTGCAAGTAAATCAAATAGAACTCCTAATAATGGTTACTGTTTGTGTGTTAGACACTCATTTGTGTCCGACTCTTTGTGACCCCAAGGACTGTAGCCCACCAGGCTCCTCTGTCCATGGGATTCTCCAGGCAAGAATACTGGAGTGGGTAGCCATTTCCTTCTCCAGGGGATCTTCCTGACCCAGGGATGGGACCTGGGTCTCCTGCATTGCAGGCAGATTCTTTACCGTCTGAGCCACCAGGGAAGTCCAACGAATACTGTGGTCATTGAAAGGAAAAATCCAGTGCCTGAGTTGTGAAGGGAAAGCTTAGTGCAGTATAATATATGTGTGCCAGTATCAGTGTGTTGCTTAGTGAATTCCCGAGTGGCAATTTCTGCTTTCTTCTGCACTTTTCACATTCCTCATATGGTATGAGTACACAGGAGTATAAAGATTATTCCAAATAGATTATGTTTTCAGGTTTTAAAGCTTGACTTAAGAGAGACTCACCTAATACTTGACATGGAGGGCTAAAATTAAAGGGTAAAAAAATATATTCTAGGCCATTCTAAATAAAATAGAGTTAGTTTAGATATGCTAATAACAAATACTCTTTAGGAATTGAGCATTCTTCAGTTATTAAGAATTAAGAGCATTATACATGATGATAAGAAAGAATGCTTCACTTGGAAACTAGGTCAAGTCAAGCCTTGTTTGTATCCAATATCATAAAAATGGGGGGAAGATCCCCCAACATATTTTTTGAGCTAGTATATTTTTGATAGCAAAATTGGAAAAGGGCAGCATGTAAATAGGAAATTAGAGATTATGTTCATTTATGAACAGAGATGAGTATAAAATATATAAAAATAATAATCAAATACGATTATCTTAGGAATAAGGATAATGACCATTCAGTTCCTCAAATATTTGCAAAAATTCTGGAAAAATATCAACATGCATTTATGGTAAAACCTTTCTTAGCAAACTAGAATAGAACAATACTTCTTTAACTGGATAAAGGTATCTAACAAAAATGTATAATGAATATCATTCTTAGAAGATTTTGAGTAAGAACAGGACAAAGATATCCTCTATTCTTGCTCATATTCAGTGTTATATTAGAAATCCTAATCAGTACAATAAGAGAAAAAAAGATTGATTGGCACTTACCATTGTTCGCAGTGTCTATATAGAAAGCACAGGACTTTACAAACCACTGGAATTAATCAGTGAGGCAAATGTACTGCTTGATTTATCAACAATATCAAAACATCGAAGCAATCCCTTTATCTAAGCAGGTAATAATTAGAAAATATAATTTAAAAATATATTATTTGTATATTTGCAAGAAAAATATCTGAAGTACTTAAAAATAAATACAAGAAAAGTTATTCCAGACTTCCATAAAGAAAATAATAAATTTTATTAAAACATAGCAAGGGATCCTAGATGAATGAAGAACCATATCTTGTTTCTGAATGAGCAGATTTGGCATGATAAATTCTCCTCCAATTAATACTTACAGTCAACATGATTACAGTAAAAATATGAGCAGAACTTGGCAATCAGATTCCGAAACTCACATAGAAGAGTTAATGAACAAGGAGAGTCAAGACAATTTTGAAGAGGAGGGAAAGATACTATCTGTTATCAGAATTATCTTAAAGCTCTAGTAATGAAACGAATGGCACTGATACACAGGAAAACAAATTAGATAGTTGAACCTAGAAATAGACTCAAGTAGATATAAGAGTTTGGTCATTGACATTAGCAGCATTACAAGTAAGTGAGAAAATGTTAATTCTTTTTTTAAAAAAAGTGGTGCTAGGACAACTAGATATCTACATGAAAAAAATTGCATCTCTATCCCATAATACACACACACACACACTCAGACGTGTACACACACAGATGGATTAAGGACCAAAATTAGAAAAGCAAATATTAAATATTAAACACTTTAAGAAAAACATGTAGAAGAGCTTTATAACTTTGGTTTAGCAAAGATTTTTTGAATAAGACACAAAAAATACAAGTCAAAAAGAAAAGATGGTTAAAACTGACTACAATAAAACCTAAAACAAAATTGAGAAGATAATCCACCACCATCTAGGAGAAGATATTTGCAATGCACATAGAGATTAGGATCTAAAGTATATTAAGAACTCTTTTAATTCAATAAGAAGAAGGAAGAAAATAACTATGAGAAATATGGAGACAAGATATACCATGTAGTTTACAGAGGGTGAAACCTGATTGGCCAATAATCCTATAAGAAATATCCACCTACTCTGAGAACTTCAAAACAACAGTGATATACCATTATGTTATTAGTGAGAAAAACAAAAATCAAAAAGTCTGATAACTCCATGTATTAGTGAGGTTGTGGGAACATTGCTGGAAGACCCATAAACAAGACAGCTACTTTGAAGAACTATTCGGGAATATCAAGAAAAATTCGAGCTGCTCAAACTCTGCATGACTCAGCAGTTCTACCTCAAGGTATGTGCACGTGTGTGTACTCAGTTGCTCAGTCGTGTCCAACTCTTTGCAACGCCATGGGCTGCAGTCTGCCAGGCTCCTCTGTCCATGGGATTTTCCTGGCAAGAATAGTGGAGTGGGATGCCATTTCCTACTCCAGGGCATTTTCCCGACCCAGGATGTCTCTTGAATCTCCTGCATTGGCAGGTGGATTCTTTACCACGGTGCCATCTGGGAAGCACCTCAAGGTATGCATCAGGGCTACCGCATGGCAGAAATCTTGGAGACAGGCAATGCTCAGCCCTTCACTTTAGAACAGATCTCACAAATGTTCACAGAAACAATTGTAAAAACCTGGAAGAAAAACTAGGGATATGGAGCTCATCAGTTCAGTTCAGTTCAGTCTCTCAGTTGTGTCTGACTCTTTGAGACCCCATGAATTGCAGCACGCCAGGCCTCCCTGTCTATCACCAACACTCAGAGTTCACTCAGACTCACGTCCATCGAGTCAGTGACACCATCCAGCCATCTCATCCTCTGTCATCCCCTTTTCCTCCTACCCTCAATTCCTCCTAGCATCAGGGTCTTTTCCAATGAGTCAATTCTTCACATGAGGTGGCCAAAGTACTGGAGTTTCAGCTTCAGCATCAGTCCTTCCAATGAACACCCAGGACTGATCTCCTTTAGGATGGACTGGTTGGATCTCCTTGCAGTCCAAGGGACTCTCAAGAGTCTTCTCCAACACCACAGTTCAAAAGCATCAATTCTTTGGCGCTCAGCTTTCTTCACAGTCGAACTCTCACATCCATACATGACTACTGGAAAAACCATAGCCTTGACTAGATGGACCTTTGTTGGCAAAGTAATATCTCTGCTTTTGAATATGCTATTTACGTTGGTCATAACTTTCCTTCCAAGGAATGAGCGTCTTTTAATTTCATGGCTGCAGTGACCATCTGCAGTGATTTTGGAGCCCCCAAAAATAAAGTCTGACACTGTTTCCACTGTTTCCCCATCTATTTCCCATGAAGTGATGGGACCAGAGGCCATGATCTTAGTTTTCTGAATGTTGAACTTTAAGCCAACTTTTTCATTCTCCTCTTTCACCTTCATCAAGAGGCTTTTTAGTTCCTCTTCACTTTCTGCCATAAGGGTGGTGTCATCTGCATATCTGAGGTTATTGATATTTCTCCCGGCAATCTTGATTCCAGCTTGGAGCTCGCTCATAGTCATTAGAAATTGTCCTTCTGCTTCCACCTGGTTTCAAGAAGTTGAAACTGGAGACTGTAGACATATTTTGATATTTGTGTAAGAAATAAAATCTATGACTCCTATCAAAAGACACATCCGGAAGCAAAACGTTTCTTGCCCTATATCAAAAGATTGGAGGGACTTCTCTGGTTGTCCCAGTGGCTAAGAATCCAAGCTCCCAATGCAGGAGGCTAAAATTTGATCCCTGGTTGGGGAACTAGATCCCATATGCCATGACTAAGAATTCCCATGTCCAAACGAAGATTGAAGACCCGAGTGCCGCAACAATGACCTGGTGCAGCCAAATAAATAAGCTAATTTAAGAAAAGATGGAAGAATAAACATACCTTGATATGTTTATATAAGAATGAAAAGTTCTGAACAAAACAAAAGGCAACGTTTCTTTGTTTTTCAAGGTAGTTGTGCTCTTGGAAAATTAAAAAATATCCCTGGATATTTAAATAGTACCAAAACCCTAATAGCTCAGTTGGTAAAGATTCTACCTGTGATGCAGGAGACTCTGGTTTGATTCCTGGGTTGGGAAGATCTGCTGGAGAAGGGATAGGCTACCCACTCCAGTATTCTTGGGCTTCCCTGGTGGCTCAGCTGATAAAGAATCTGCCTGCAATGTGGGAGACCTGGGTTTGATCCCTGGGTTGGGAAGATCCCCTGGAGGAGGGCATGGCAACCCACTCCAGTATTCTGGCCTGAAGAATTGCATGGACTACAGTCACAAAGATTTGGACACAACTGAGCCACCTTGACTTTCACTTTCTTTTCAAATAAATAAATAACATATCCTTTGTGGTTTATAGGTAAAAATGAGTTAGCATCAAGGTTCAAGTGATTATAAACAGGTCTTTTAGCTCCTAAATGCCTGGCATGATATTTAACATTTGAGTCACTTGGGAAGCAGGACAGTTCTTTGTGTGGAGAATTGGTCCAAGGTGAGGATGGTTCACTTCCCTGACCTTTCCCCACAAAATGCCAGTTGTGCCCCAATCACTGGGATAATAAGCCCCCCAACTGAAGCATTTTCAGCCTCCTGGAGAGCTCTTTTATCATCAATTTTTCTGTGCCCCAGAAGTGCATGTTACCACTATCACATTGATCCTTTTGTATAACAATGAGCTGTTTGCATATCTATTCTTTCTTCCAACCCATGGCCTCCCAGAGGATGGGGACCACGTGTTATTTTATAACTCAGAGCCCTAGAAGTGCTCAATAAATGTTTATTGTATGAAATATAATTTAATCAAATCTAGCCTTTTAGGTCTGAGTTTCTAGCTTGTTACTGGACTGCTTGCTGTCTGTCTTTTTTTCCCCCTTCCCAGTGCAATTTTTTTAATCTATAAAAAGCTGAAAAGAGAGATAATCCTTTAGCAGAAGGCATCTTTTTTTTTTTTTTTAAGTCTATTGTGTACTGCTGTCCCCTCAGATCAGTCCCTATTAACTGAGTGTCTTCATCTACAGAGAAATTAGGGTAAAGAGAGTTGTGGCTCTTGTTAGGGAACTATGTACATATAACTGACCAACATTTGAGAAATACTGGAAGACCTGGATCTTGCATGCCTTCTTTACTTCTCTGTAAGGCAGACATCCTTAATTCCCTCCGCCTACCTTCTTTTGCCTATATCTTTGTCAAGCAGCTCTAATTTGGCCAGTTCTGGCCCAGCATTTGTCATAAAGATATATATACCCTGTGGATGTAGACAAGTCTTCACGTTCTAAGGTACATGGATTGATGAGATGGGTTTACTCACCGAAATCAGATTTTTCACCATCTTTAAATCATAAGTGGCATTAATTGAACCCAAGAATAAATCAAGGGGATTCATGAACAGATTTATAAATTTTCTTCTTTCTGCATTTTAATTATACTGGCATTTTAACTGCATTGTAATTGCACTTTAATTGCATGTATTTGTATAAATTAAAAAATAATTAGAGCTCTGTAGCACTATGGGAAACTAATTTATGCATATAGACCTTTAAAGATGCACACATGGAGAATGATTTCATAGCTCTCACCATGTCAGACACGTTAAAATTGTCCTTGCTGAAAGGTCTACAGCTCTCGAAGTGGATGGGCCTTTCTTGTTCTCTCTGTGATGAGAGAGTGAGACAGAGCTGAGCTTGAGTGGAGGGCAGTGCTGAATATTTATGGGACCCCCAGCTTGGAAAGTCTTTTAAATATTAAATATACATATATATGTTTTATGTAAGAATTCCAATGTATGACTCCTATGTGAATATATATTCTGTTTTCTGATAGGAGTCAGACATTTTATATTTCTTATATATATTGTATATATATTTAATATATATATGTAAAGTAAATTTATTTTTCTAGTTTAGCCCTGAGAAGTTTCTGTGCTCTGATTGCATGTGGGCGGTGAGGACAGAGGATGAGTCACTAAATGAGGGCAACAGAAGCAATGAATTTTGAACAATATTTCTGGCATAGGTTATCACAGCAAAGCTAGGCAAGATGTAGGCCTATTCATTCAACAGGCATTTAATGAACGCCTACTGGGTGTCTGGCACTACTGAAGTATGGCCCCATCCCATTTCACAGGTCATTTACCCAAAAGCAATATGGATTTTCTAGCCTTTCCTTCCATGTCCTTACTCAGTGTGTTACCTTTCATCAGAAACCTGAACGTTACATAATCTTGGCAAATTGTGGATTGGGCTCCCCTGTGTCCCAGTCCTCTGGTGCTTCAGAATACGCCATTCCCTTCACCTACCCAGTATCCCAGAATTCTTAGTGGCAGGTTCATTGCTTAAAAATTGCATGTTTATCATTTTTTGGAAAGAAAAAAGCTAAGAAGCTTAGTAACTAAGATAGTATTACTCCCTTGCCTTGAGCTTATGGCACCCAAAGCTCTGGTAAGCAAGAGGATCCACTGTAAGTAGACTTCCTGTCCTCTCCTAGCTCAGGGTCTGTACTTGTTCTGTCTGCCCTTCTGGACAATCCTCCTACACACAACTTTCATTCCATCCCTCCCAACAGAACTTCCTGGGTACCCAATGTGGAATTATTCCTTTCCTTTGTTTTATTCTTATAGCACATTCTGCATCTTTCTCTTTTGTATCACTTGGGTTACAGTTAGATTCTAATTGGCAGTACCTGGAGGTCAGGGATGGGGTCTTATTTTTTTTTAGTCACCTGAAGGACTCAGTTTGTGGCTTTGTCTCTAATAAATATAATCTGAATCTGAGAGTCAAGGGGCAAATATCTTCAGGAGTGTGTGTATGTGTGTGTGTGTGAACTACAAGCCACTATTATAATTTTCTAGTATATTTTATTGCATAAAAATACAAGTCAGTCAACATTCTCACAGGAATTTGTAGGCTCTTTTCTGGGATATAGCTGGGTTTCCTGGCCTTGTATTTTTTTTTTAAGTGGGGCTGCTCTTTGCAAAAGAAAACTCATCAACTCTTAAAACATTTTGCAGCCAGATGGTGTTCCAGGCCTTTGAAACATACCCCTCTCCAAAGGGCTTATGATGGGGAGAGAGACAGAGAGGAGTTATGTCTCTCTCCTGTGAACATTATCCTTGGGCATGTCCTGGAGAGAAGAAAATCCAAAAAGGAATACTTCCCATTCAAGCCAGGTAAAGCTTAGCATGTGTCTTTCATCCCTTGCAAACTCCTAGTCAGAGTAGGGCATTTCCAGGATCTTGCCCCTTGGACTGGACCTTATTCAAATCTAGATAATGTCCCTGAGTTCCAGAATAACTGTTTTTACTTTTGGCCTAACCAACTACATAAGTTAGGGTAATGCTAGCTGCTATGACAAATAGATCCTACAGTGTGCAATACCTCAAACCAACAGGAATTGATTTCTTGTTAAGGTAGTTGTGCCAAGCTATGGTTCCTTGTGGATGGATATCTCCTTTATGAAATGATTCCAACCCAGGCTTTTTCCATCCTGTGGCTCTGTCAACCCACAGAGGTTGACATCTGCATCCAGACAAAGGTTTTAGAAAAGGAATGAAGGTACAATAATTGCTTATAAGCCTTGATCTGGAAGTGATGCCCATTATTTCGGTTCATGTTATATTGTCTCCAGATGCAAGAGGACTGGGAAGCAGCCGCTATGCAGAGACCACTCATAGCTCTGTACTGTGGAAAGGGGATTCTGAGTTTAGGGTATAGTTAGCTGTTGGGGTTGCTCCGTTACCTTTCTAGGGCAACACCGTTGTCCAGTGGCCCAGATGCTCATCTTGCATCAAATGGTTGTCTGTTGCTCACTGCTCAAGCAGTCATCTCATTACCACTGAACCACTGAAGCAACTTAACTTCTGCTTCCTAACAGATAATTGGTAAGTGACCCAAATGTACTCCCAGGTCTGTCTCCACCGGTCTTGGGCAGAATGGGGAAGAAAGCTGACCTCTCTAACAGATACTTAAAGATGGTGCTGGTGGGGCAGTTCTCATCTTTATGCCAGGCATGGCTCACCCATCCCCCTCTCATAAAGATCCCCTGGAGAAGGGAATGGCTACCTACTCCAGTATTCTTGCCTGGAGAGTTCCATGGACAGAAGAGCCTGGTGAGCTATAGTCCATGGGGTTGCAAAGAGTCCGCCACGACTGAGTGACTAACACTTTCACTTTCCCTTTCTCATAAGGGCCACAGCCCAGTCCATCCCATTGGTTCTCCTAAGGCTAGGACTGTGGGCTGAGGTACTTTCTAATAAATATCACTTAATCTTATGTTGCTTCATTTAAACCATTTGCCTAGACAGAAGGCCTCTGTCTGTTTCCTCCAGTTAGAGCTGAGCACTGTGGACCTCTCAGTCCTGGAGATTTAGTAAGCAGATTCTCTGTGACAGTGATCCTGGGACCCCTGGTCTTTATCTCTTTATCCCTTTTCACACTAGGCATCCTCTTTTACAACCACTTGACCTCACCACTAAAGCTTGTCTTGGAAGTTTTATTTAATTGAATTTCAGAGTCTTCTTGAGAAAAGAAAAATGTTATGGGTTACAGAAAAGAAAATATTTCTAAGTGTTTTACTGAGCAAATACCATGTTCTATGTGGCATGAAAACGGTATAAGATATATGAAGAGGCATATTTATGTTCTCTGCTTATGAGGATCCCATAGGTTAGTTAGCAAAAACTGCTAATCACCCAGGAAACAAACAAAATAGTGTGGTGTATAGTGAGTAACAAGGTATGAATTCTCAGCTACTGCCCAGATGTAAGATGAATTGAGAGGAGGCATCTTCATTAAGTATCAGATTATCTGTCTGATATTCTTCCTTGCCATCGTATAAAGCTAAGGCTGTATTTTGTCTAACCTTTCCAAGTCTGACTGAAAAGGAAAAAATTTAAACTATTGTTGTTATGCTATCTTTCAACTTTGAAGAGACTGTTCACTTTTTCCAACTCTGAGTGTACCAAAATTATTTTGCACAGAAACAGTCTTTTTTTTTTTTTTAGCATTAGAAAGATATGTTTATTTAATTTTTGCTCATGGTAAAAATACAAACAGAATTAGAGTTTATAATGAAAAATATGTTTCTCTTTGACCCTGTACCTGACTTACCCAAACTCTCATCCCTTGAGTATACATGCTCAGAACTTTGTTTTTCATTTTCTCTCAACTTCTTTCTCTCCTTCTGCTAGGTCAGTTGTTCCCAAGTTCTATTACGCAAAAGAAATACCTGATGGAATTTTTTAGAAATGCAGGTTCCCTTTTTTCAGATATTCTGTGGGTCTGGGTGAGTTTAAGGAATTTGTGTTTATAACATAGTAATTCTGAGGCCAGGTGGTGCTTGGTTTAACATACTGTTTTAGAAAGTAATTAGGATCTCATTGCACTGGGGACTCGTTTGGTGAAGTCACAGACTATGGTAGAGTTACCTGTTGTTGTTATTGTTTAGTCACTCAGTCATGTCTGATTCTTTGAGATCCCATGGACTGCAGCACACCAGGCTCCTCTGGTTTCCACTATAACCCAGAGTTTGCTCAAATTCATATCCATTGGGTTGGTGATGCTATCTAACCATCACATTCTCTGCTGCCCTCTTCTCCTCCTGCCCTCAATCTTTCCCAGCATCAGAGTCTTCCAATGAGTTGGCTCTTCTCATCAGATGGCCAAAATATTGTAGCTTCAGCCTTAGCACCAGGTCTTCCAATGAATATTCAGAATGATTTTCTTTAGAATTGACTCATTTGATCTCTTTGCTCTCCAAGGGACTCTCAAGAGTCTTCTCCAGGACCAGAGTTCAGCTTTGGTCCTGAACTGTCTTTGGTGCTCAGCTTTCATTATGATCTGACTCTTATTTCCATACACGACTACTGGAAAAACTGTAGCTTTGACTATATGGACCTTTGTCAGCTAAGTGATATCTCTGCTTTTTAATATACTGTCTAGGTTTGTCATAGCTTTCCTCTTAAGAAGCAAGCATCTTTTAATTTCATGGCTGTAGTCACCATCCACAATGATTTTGGAGCACAAGAAAATAAAATTTGTCACCGCTTCCACTTTTTCGCCTTCTATTTGCCATAAAGTGATGGGATGGATGCCATGATCCTAGATTTTTAATGTTAAATTAGATTTTTATCTTTTCCTGTCATAAGCCATGTTTACTCTCCCACTCTTTATCTTTCACTGGGGTTACTTTCCCTTTGGTCTCCAGAGTGATGCACAGAGGTCTTCCATGTATAATTAACCTAAGAATGATAATTTGTTCCAGTGCCTATTTCTGATGCCTCACTGCTGAGCTGTGGAGTGTCATTAGCTAGACTGAAAAGACTCAATTTGTTTTTGTCAACTGAAAAAAATATACACTGCCTAAAAGTTGAGAGTTATGTTTTATTCTGTGGAAAAAACTGAGGACTTAAGCCCAGAACCCATCATCTCAGAGAACACTGAGAGATTGCACTCTCAGAAGAGGCAAGAAGAAGGGGTAGCCCGGATACATAGGTGTTTAGGCAACAAAGACCAGGTAGTCAGACCATCAAAAGATTACTGTTAATTAAGGAAAATCAGATATCTCAAGTTAAGGAATTTAGTGCTTCTCTACGTATGGGAAATACAAAGCCTGGACTCGTTGAAACTGTTCCTTTTCTATGCACCTCAGCACCGACTCAGTGGACGTGAGTTTGAACAAACTCCAGGAGTTGGTGGTGGATGGGGAAGCCTGGCATGCTGCAGTCCACGGGGTTGCAAGGAATCGGACATGACTGAGCGACCAAACTGAACTGAACTTAACAGCTGTCTGGGGCCAGCATCCTGTGCTTTCCTGAGTTTTCTCAGGGTGTGCCAATGTGGGTGGCTGCAGCATTGACCACTAGTTAGGGGGTGCATCCTGTTTCCATCCAGACTTCCCTCAGGGCTTACCATCGGGGTGTCTGTAATGTGATGGCTTGATGGCTATAACATCCTTTGTTTACTGCTGAAAGAGTCAACAGTAAATGGACAGTGGCATTTTTACCATTCACTTCTCCAGGGGATCTTCCCAAGCCAGGGATTGAACCCGGGTCTCCTGCATTGCTGGCATTTTTAGTTCTTATTTTCTTTCTTGCTCCAGCTGCATGATTATAACTAACATCAGTGTTCATATATCTTTGATGAACAAGTACCAGTCACAAAACTGCAGACTTTGGAGAGATAACAATAACTTAGACATTGTTTCAACCAGTCTGTAAATGGGGAAGCTGAGGCCCAGAGAGATTAAGAAATGTTAATTAAGAGATTAAGAAATCACAGTCACAAAATAAATTACTGGCAGAGCTGACCAAAAACCTGGCTTACAAATTCTGAATCTGGTGCTCTTTTCTCATCTTAAAAAAATTTCAGCTAAAATCTCAGAGTCTCTGAAAATCATTCAAATGGTTCCTATTCCACAGTCCACCTACCATTTGGAAATATGTTGTTCTGTGCCCTAATCCCCACCCCTCAGCCCCATGAGCCTCAGTAACCCTGGCTTTTTGTCTCACTCAGGACAGCAATACTGTGAATTATTTCTGAACTTTTAAACATGGCAAAATCTCCTCTACTTGAACCTCGGGTCACCAAATACAGCAATTTTGAACCAAAGGAGCCGTGGTTACTTTAGGTCTCCATGGGAATGCAGGGGCTCATCATTCTTATTCTGAGCTTCTTCAGACAAAGACCCAAGGAGCAGCCCTTATTACTTTCAGAGGTTGGGGGAGGGTTGAGGTCATGCAAAGGTTGCTTGGTTTACAGTCTCATCCTGCTTCCCTTCTGCTATTGACATGGCATCAGGATGGTTTATAGATCACTGCCTCCCTTTAAGGCCTATTTACTAATGTTTTGAGACATTTATCCAATCTCAAGAAACTCAAGGGACCCGATTTCAACTTTGAATTATATATTATCCATATTTGGGATGGAATGGGCAATTTTAATGGAAAAAAGCTCATCAATCAGGCAAGGGATTAGGCAAGGCTTTGATTTATATGTTTGTTGAAACCATGTCTATTGATATAAAATTTTTACAGTTCTATGAATTTAATAATATTTTAACCTGAATATGATTTTGACACCTCCTCCCCTCACACACATACATGCATTCTTCCTTTCTTTTAACCTTTGGTGAAATATTAACTTAGTGTACCATACATTTGATAACATCCCCAGAGACTAGCCAAAAGAAATATCAAGATGTCCTAGGAGAACATACTGGTCTTGATGAGAACAAGGAATATTCCCAGAAAAAAGTCTCAGTTCTTAAAATAAATTACAGTAACTTCAGGAAGGAAATTAAGTATCTGTTGAAAGATACATTCATTAGACTAGTGACTTTTCCCACAGTTTTGTAATTCAGATTCTATATTCAGGAAAAGGAAATTAATGGGGTTTTTGATACAAATGGTGAAAAATGGAAATTAGCATTTGCCAGCCTATAGACACATATGGTTTTATACTTCTGTAATTAGAGCTGTTGATGAATCACTCCAATACCTTGATAGCTTTAGTTACAGTCTTCCAAGCAGGTATTTACCTTAAACCTGAAGACAGGTACAGGCATGAAAACAATGGTATCTTTTTTTAATCTATTGTCACATGTAGCCAGTAACTCAGCTTGTCTCTTGTTGTAGGGTAAGGAAGGATGCTATTTTGCTCATGTGTGTTATTCTTGGAATTCTGCACCCCTGGGAAAAGGTTGTCAAAGGTTACATTAGCCATGCAATGAGGCAAGGACAGTGAGTCCAGACAAACACTCATGGTAGAAACCCTGCCATAAATGTCAACTGCCATTACTCTATGCATCAGTGCTTATAATATCTAAGAAACAAAACTGTCCATTTCTATTTTTAGCCCATTTTCTTTTGAGGATGATGTTCATTATTCTGACATTTTGTTTCTTGTTTACTTCCCCCTGCACTTGAAATCCAAATAGACATTAGTTTTCCATCCAGATGTTTTCATACCTTCTGCACGGTTGGGCTGGATTCATTTGCATTTAGTTGTCTTGGGAGGGCTAATGATTTTATTTTCAAAAGGTCAGTTGCTGCCATGCAACCTATAAAAAGTTAGTTGTCCAAGATGTTTTTCACTCATTACTCAAGCACTCAGCTTGGTTAATTCACCACTGAAAATCAGTTGCCTCAAGGAATTTCAATATTACATTACAGCATAACAAACTATCCAATATCACTAATGGCCTATTTAAGAATGAAATGCTCTTTTTCTGGTTTTAAGCAATTTCTAATTTTGATGAGGATCAGGCACCATCTATAAGGATGGAGTTAATAAGTCCCTGTAGGGACACATCACTAGCCAGGTCATAAAAATCACGCACGGCTTGCTCTTTCAGCCATCAGGCAAGAGGAGGACAAACACATCTATTTTCCCCCATGTTACATTTGTGGTCAGAAGATGTTTGAAAAACTACAGTCATTATTTTATTGTTATTGTTATTATTTGCAATGTTTCTGAAATCTGGGTATTTATCTCTATCTATCTATGTAGTATTTATACTCTTTATATCTTTTTCCCAAGAATCTACTCTCTAAAGTGTCTTCTCTCAAAATTATACCCAAAACAGAATGCAAGTGTTAGGGGTGAATATAATATACTATTTGATACTTGGTAGTGTGAAGTTATTGTCTGGAAAATTCAGGCAAAACAACTGGTTAGTGAGGGAAGAAATAACTCAACATATTTGTTTTGGCTGCTCACATTGATCAGATTTGGAGGATAATAGCTTTAATTCCTTGTGATAAAATGTACCAGTCCTCTCCTATTTCTGTATGGTAAATGTACCCCAGTTTGACTAAGACAAAACTGATCTAAAAGCAAATGTGTTTGCTTTGTCCTTGTAAAATATGCTTGGGTAATAAGCACTTCAGGGATGGAAAGAGAGAGGAAATGGGAATGGATGCGCTGAGGGCAGGATTTGGAATCTCATCTAGAAATCAGATGATGATAAGAATAACCTCAGATATGCAGATGACACCACCCTTATGGCAGAAAGTGAAGAGGAACTAAAAAGCCTCTTGATGAAGATGAAAGTGGAGAGTGAAAAAGTTGGCTTAAAGTTCAACATTCAGAAAACTAAGATCATGGCATCTGGTCCCATCACTTCATGGGAAATAGATGGGGAAACAGTGGAAACAGTGTCAGACTTTATTTTTGGGGGCTCCAAAATCACTGCAGATGGTCACTGCAGCCATGAAATTAAAAGACACTTACTCCTTGGAAGAAAAGTTATGACCAACCTAGATAGCATATTGAAAAGCAGAGACATTACTTTGCCAACAAAGATCTGTCTAGTCAAAGCTATGGTTTTTTCAGTGGTCATGTATGGATGTGAGAGTTGGACTGTGAAGAAGGCTAAGCACTGAAGAATTGATGCTTTTGAACTGTGGTGTTGGAGAAGACTCTGGAGAGTCCCTTGGACTGCAAGGAGATCCAAACAGTCCATTCTGAAGATCAGTCCTGGGTGTTCTTTGGAAGGAAGATGCTAAAGCTGAAACTACAGTACTTTGGCCAGCTCATGCGAAGAGTTGAGTCACTGGAAAAGACTCTGATGCTGGGAGGGATTGGGGGCAGGAGGAGAAGGGGACAACAGAGGATGAGATGGTTGGATGTCATCACTGACTCGATGGACGTGAGTCTGAGTGAACTCCGGGAGCTGGTGATGGACAGGGTGGCCTGGCATGCTGCGATTCATGGGGTCGCAAAGAGTCGGACACGACTGAGCGACTGAACTGAACTGAAGAAATTGATAAAAATATTTTGGTGCTCGGAGAAGAGAAGGACAGACAAGAGGTGCCGGAGACTTGGTAAAACTAGAGAGAAGTGGGGAGGGTCACATGGCCTAGAGATGTTCTTAAGATATTCTCCTCTGTGGGAAGAGGGAAAGGATTGTATGATTAGGTGGTTCCAGGGAAGCACTTTGGATCCAGATCACTTAAAACCTAAGCATATTCAAAAGATACTCAACATCTCTAATTATCAGGGAAATGGAAGTCAAAACCACAATGAGATGTCACCTCACACCTGTCAGAATGTCTGTCATCGAAATATCTACAAATAGCAAGTGTCAGCAAGAATGTGGAGAAATGGAACACCTGTACACTGTTGGTGGGAATGTAAATTGGTGCAGCCACTATGGAAAACAGTACAGTGGTTTCTCAAAAAGCTGAAAATTGAACTACCATATGGTCCAGAAATTCAGCTCTTGGGTATATGTATAAAAACAAACCCCAAATGCAAATTCAAAAAGATACAGGCACCCCAATGTTCATAGCAGCATTATCTACAATTACCAAGATAAGGAAGCAACCTAAGTGTCCATCAACAGATGAATGGATAAAGAAAGTGTGGTATATATACACAATGGAAAACTCCTCAGCCATAAAAAATAAAGAAATTTTGCTATTTGCAATGACATGGATGCACTTGGAGGGTATTGTGCTAAGTGAAGTAAATCAGACAAAGAAAGACAAATACTGTAAGATATAATTTACATGTTGAATCTAAAAAATACAGCAAACTGGTGAATATATATAAAAAAAAGAAACAGACTCACAGATATAAAGAACAAACTAGTGATTATCAGTGGGGAGAGAGGGAAGGGGAGGGGTAAGATGGGGCAGGGGATTAAGAGGCACAAACTATGAGTTATAAAATAAATTTTAAGGATATTTTGTATAGCACAGGGAATATAGCCAATATTTTATAATAATTATAAATGGAGTATAACCTTTAAAAATTGTGAATCACTATATTACATACCTATAACTTTTATAAAGGTGCACATCAACCGTAACTCAATTAAAAATCCCAAACAGATTCAGAAAGGACTTAATTTTCTCCAAGGGGAAAGGAATTAATGTTTTTTGAGCTCCTACCACAGTCTTCCATGGATATTATTTCATTTAATTCTGCACAGCATCCCTATGTAGGAAATTACAATATTATGTGCTTACTGTGTGCCCCACAGAGTGCTAAGTGCTTGTTTAACAGTCCTTTAAAATTGGGGATGAGTATAACTTACTCAAGGATACACAGTTAATAGAGCTGGAATTGATCATCCAAATTTGTCTGATCCAGAGCCCAGACTTTCTGGTTTACCACAATGCTTCTTCAGTGAGTTAAAAACCCACTGAAGATGGAAGAACTGTTAATTTGTGGTACATTGTTTTTGGTAGGTAAGCTAGGCACCTGCCAATTACTTGGTTATGCCAAGTCTTTAGAAAGCATCACTACGAACAAAGCTAGTGGAGGTGATGGAATTCCAGTTGAGCTATTCCAAATCCTGAAAGATGATGCTGTGAAAGTGCTGCACTCAATATGCCAGCAAATTTGGAAAACTCAGCAGTGGCCACAGGACTGGAAAAGGTCCGTTTTCATTCCAATCCCAAAGAAAGGCAATGCCAAAGAATGCTCAAACTACTGCACAATTGCACTCATCTCACACGCTAGTAAAGTAATGCTCAAAATTCTCCAAGCCAGGCTTCAGCAATACATGAACCGTGAACTTCCAGATGTTCAAGCTGGTTTTAGAAAAGTCAGAGGAAGCAGAGATCAAATTGCCAACATCTGCTGGATCACAGAAAAAGCAAGAGAGTTCCAGAAAAACATCTATTTCTGCTTTATTGACTATGTCAAAGCCTTTGACTGTGTGGATCACAATAAACTGTGGAAAATTCTGAAAGAGATGGGAATACCAGACCACCTGACCTGCCCCTTGAGAAATTTGTATGCAGGTCAGGAAGCAACAGTTAGAACTGGACATGGAACAACAGACTGGTTCCAAATAGGAAAAGGAGTACGTCAAGGCTGTATATTGTCACCCTGTTTATTTAACTTCTCTGCAGAGTACATCATGAGAA
>NW_011494607.1:7309657-7328965 GCF_000754665.1 Bison bison bison
GATGAGATGGCTGGATGGCATCACTGACTCGATGGACATGAGTCTGAGTGAACTCCGGGAGTTGGTGATGGACAGGGAGGCCTGGCATGCTGCGATTCATGGGGTTGCAAAGAGTCGGACATGACTGAGCGACTGATCTGATCTGATTTGCCAAGTCTTTACCTCAGTTCCTCAGAATGAAGTCATTATGATAGTCAAAGGATGTTCTTTTTTTTCTAAAACAATTTTTATTGGAGTATATTTACTTTACACTGGTTGTATTATTTTCTGTTGTACAGCAAAGTGGATCAGCCATATGAATACCTACATTCCCTCTTACTTGGATCTCCTTCCCATTTAGGTTACCACATAGCAGTAAGTAGAGTTCCCTGTGCTAAATAGTAGGTTCTCATTAGTTATCTATTTCATACATCAAAAATTTAAATTGCCCAGCTGTACATGCTCAGTTGTGTCTGACTCTTTGCAACCCCATGCACTATAGCCCACCAGGCTTCTCTGTCCACCGAGTTTCCCAGGCAAGAAAACTGGTGTGGGTTTCTATTTCCTCCTGCAGAGAATCTTCATGACCTAGAGATTGAACTCAGGTCTCCTGCATAGCAGGCGGACTCTTTACCCTCTGAGCCACCAGGAAAGCTCCATAGTAGTGTATATATGTCAAAGACAACCCTCAGAATGGGGGGAAATATTTGCAAACAAAGCAACTGATGAGGGATAAATCTCCAAAATATACAAATGCTCATGCATCTCAATATAAAAAAAAACCTAATCAAAAAATGATCACCAGTCCAGGTTCAATGCACGATACTGGATGCTAGGGGCTAGTGCACTGGGACGACCCAGAGGGATGGTATGGGGAGGGAGGAGGGAGGAGGGTTCAGGATGGGGAGCACATGTATACCTGTGATGGATTCATTTTGATATTTGGCAAAACTAATACAATTATGTAAAGTTTAAAAATAAAATAAAATTAAAAAAAAAAAAAAGAAGGTCTAAATAGATATTTCTCCAAAGAAGACATACAGATGGCTAGGAGACATGTGAGAAGATGCCCCAAATCACTAATTACTAGAGAAAAGCAAATCAAAACTACAAAGAGATGTCACCTCACACTGTTCAGGATGACCATTATCAAAAAACCTACAAACAATAAATGCTTGAGAAGGTGTGGAGAAAAGGGAACCTGCTTGCACAGTTGGTGGAAATATAAATTTATATGACCGCTGTGGGGAACAGTATGGAGGTTCCGTAAAAAACTAAAAATAGAACTATCATATGACTCATCAAAGGATGTTCTTAGAGCAGGGTTTCCATGACTGATGAGGAAACAAGGGCAAGGAAAAAAAAATTTGACCAGGCTGTATTCTTCGGTTACCTCCTAAAGATAAATAACCAAACACACAAAGACAAAAGACTCCAAACCTTGAACCCTTTAAGTGGTAGTTATGAAAGGAATCTTAGGAGGATATGGAAACCCTTGATTGGATGGTACTTTGGAAGATGTTATTTTATTCAGTATCCCATGATGCTTCTGGGCTTCACCACTGCCAAGTAATGATGAGTCTGATTCTGCTTCATAACTGGTCTCCAAATGTAAGGGGAGGGTCTGGACCTCTGAAGAGGAGGGCTTTTTGGAGAATATCTTTGTGTTGAGCTCACAGGTGGATTGGTCCTCCACACAGCCTCCCAGGTTAGTGCAGCAATATTGGGAGATATTGCCTGAGGGGAAGAAAGTTCAAAGATGCCCAAATCCATGGGCAAGAGCAGTGCAGCCCTAGCCACCTCCCCCCACCCCACTCCCACCATAGATTCCTGTGGGATTAGGAAGAGCTTTCATTACTGGATTTCCTCTGCTTCTGATGATTCAGGATGTGGTTGTGGTGTGCCAGGGCGTAGTTATTTTGAAATTTGAGGTTTCTGCTCAACTACCTCTAAGAATTCTCAGTGGGTGGGATTGCCTGTGCCTTTTCAGACTTAAGTGGGAATAGAAGTGGGTTCAGAAAGAAGCTTTGTCTAGAAAATGCACTCTTTTCATGATTAAGTTATAATGTTTACAAATTGGTAAACATTAGTTTAGTATCATTTAGTATCTAGATCATAGTTAGTATCATTAAGCCATTGTAGGTAATGGTTTTCAGCCAGAATTTTGTGATGTGCAAATATATCAGGTCTATAAAATGAACCTGCTGAATTTTGAACTCTTTACACCTTTTTTTCCCCTTCAAAATGCCCCAAACTTCAAGCTATACTTTTCATTTATGATAAAGATTTTACTGTTTGATACATTGGAAAAAAGGAAGAGGTGGCATACAAGTTAAGACTTCCAGTCATCTGTGCTTTAATTTAGGTTAATTTTCTAAATTTCAAGCTGTACCCAGTGCCCTGACTGCCACACGAAGCGGAAAACCGCAGATGTCCTCTGAACAATTATTTAAAGGTAAGGAGCTTCAACACTTCCTTGGTTGAGATAACATGAGAAGACCACCTGGGTGTATAGAAACCATCTTCCATTGCCAAGTGGAGTTTGAAAGCTCAAACACTCTAAAACATACCTTAAAACTATGCAAGAAAATTAAGTCTTACTTCAGGAATAATTAGGATTGAAAATGAATATGCCCTGGTTGAAGCAAAGGGACTGCTTGGCAGAGGAAAATAAATCACTATCCAGCTATTAGCCATGTTTATGAAAGTGGGACAGGACAGAACGGATGCCAGTGAAACAGAGCCAGACTCTAGGTTCATAACCAGAGATTGTCTTTTGTGACCATGATTTTTAATGAGGGCTCAAAAGTGTAGCAAAAGTTTATTGGGGGACAAAATAAAAAGCCTCTAGAACCATCTATGGGTAAAATGCCAGATACCATGGCTTTGACAATAACAGGAATATTTTTTGTTCTGCCACTTTTAGAGTTAATTGTCTTCTCTTGAAATCAAGAGGAATTAGAAACATCTTTTATATCAGATTTGCAAATACTGACAAGTTACCCACCCCCACTCTTTCTTTATCAGTTTGCCCTTTCTACAGGCGGTGCATGGTAAAATGAATAAATTCAGCATATTTTCCTGTTCACCAAGCATAAATTATTACTAACTGTGGAGAGAGGCTATTTGAAAAGCTGTTTTATTTTATCAAGGAGGCTTCTTTTATCCATAAAGGATTCTGTTTGAAATCAAAGTAGATATTGTCTTATCTTTGTGACCCCCGGAAATTGATCTAGGATGACATATTTCCATTCTAAAGAGAGCAATAAGAGGGTTCATGCATAAACTGAATAAACTCTGCTAATCTATTCCTGCTCTTGGATCAGATTCCCAGTCTTTGAAATACTAGGAGAAACAACAGAGCATTTGTTTGTGATATGACACAGTTGCAAATTATCTGATGAGTGGGTTCTAACTGGCAGGCTTCAGCCTTGGGTAGGGGGATCCCTTCCAACCAAAATGTCTTTTATAACATAGCCCTTTAGTAAGGGGCTGTTTCTCTGTTATTTTTGCTGGCCTTTCATCTCTAGTGCATTAAGTCATGACTTTCTGCAGATGCTCTGTGATCCCCACACCTGAAAGGATTGTAGCAATTTGGTAAAGTATCAGTTTGAAGAAGGGCTAACAAAATATGTATCTATTCAATGATTACAGCTTTTATTCAATGTCAAACAGCCAGGAAATTCATAAATACTTTTCACGAGGTAGCACATTTGTTCAGTCCTCATTTCATCCAATGTCTGTCCTCTGCTTACTGCTTTCATCATAATCAACCGGGCATCGAGCCATTTAGCATTAACATGTTATACCCGTGCCGTTTTGCTCTTTCTTGTTTGCTTTTTCATTTTTTCTGTTTATTTATATGTTTATTTTGGAGGAGTGCAGAAAGATCAATGATTTCTGAAAATGAACATTTCTTTTTACTGAAGTATAGTTTATTTGCAACATTGTGTTAGTTTCAGGTGTACTGCAAAGTGATATATATGTGTGTGTGTGTGTATATATATACACATATAAATATATGAGTATATATTTTCAGGGGCTTCCCAGGTGATGCTAGTGGTAAAGAATTCCCCTGCCAGTGCAGGAGACATTAAGTGATGTAGGTTTGATCCCTGGGTCAGGAAGATCCCCTGGAGGAGGGCATGGCAACCCACTCCAGTATTCTTGCCTGGAAAAATCCCATGGACAGAGGAGCCTGGCAGGCTACGGTCCTTGGGGTTGCAAAAGAGTCAGACATGATTTAGCAACTAAACAATAACAACAAAGTGTGTATCTGCTAATCTCAAACTACTAATTTACCCTTCCCTCTTTGGTAACCATGTCTGTTTTCTGTGTCCATGAGTCTCTTTCTGTTTTTGTAAACAAGTTCACTGGTATTATATGAAAATGAACATTTTTAATGAAGCCGCTCTGGACTCTGACTTCTAACTATCTGGGAATCAGTGCTGAAGAAAAGAAATGGGGCATTTTAAATCTCGTGTGCTAACGCAGAAGAGAATCCTGAATCAAAGCCTCCTGGCTGTAAGCAGGGCTGACTCACACCCTGGCTCCTCCACTCAGCAGGAAGCAGTGCTCGAAGGAGCCTGACTCACTAGCTCAGGCGGCACGTGCATGAGGTTGAACAGTGAGACCAAATGCCTGACAAGCCGTGTTGGTTGTTCTCTCCGTGAAGTGAAAAGCATGTGAAAATTATTCATCCTCATGTGTTAGGGCTTAAAATAGTTTGCTCTGTTGATCCATTTATAAGGAACATGCAACCACTTTTCTCAGCCCACCTGGGTGAAAGGTCAAATGACCAAAAGCGTGTCATGGTAGAAACACATGAAGTATAAAATACCAATTTTGACTACTCTCCCTTTCCTGCCTGAAAATATCTCTTTAGTCACTAAATAGTCCCTGAACTTCCTTATTATGGAAGCCACCCTATTGCCTAATTTAGATTCTAGCAACTTCTCAAGTGTATCATTACTGTGACTTTTAAAGGGAATAAAGTGGCTAGGGCTCCTTGGTTGCAAGCAACAGAAACAAATTCTATGTAATAAAAAGGAATTACTGGAAGGACACACAAAATCAGCAGAAGTCAGGCAATGGGTCTGTGAAGAGGTAGGAACAAGGCATCTCTGGAAGCCAGGAATCAGGACGTCAACACTTGCTTCACAGCAGGTTGACTCTGGTTCCGTCAGGACAGCTGTGGCCATGGATGGTGGTGCAGCCATTGCTATTGACCTTGCATCATTGGATTAGTGTCCAAATGACACCTTTGTCCCTGGATGTGTTGGGGAGAGAAGAAAGAAAATCCGATTCCATGGCTTCCTGGATCCCTGGAATTACTGTCCCTCTAAAACTATACATGACACACAGTGGGATGAGGTAAAGACAAAAAATAAAACTGCAGGGCCGTTAGGAAGTGGGTAAGGATGCTGGATGACAAATATCTGAGAAGAATTTTCCCCCTCCAATTCCTCCTCTTCCCAACTCATTTCCATTTAACATTTATTACCAACCCTGCATAAGATTAGGTATTGGGCATCGGGCATTCTGGGAAAATGGAGCTTCTACGGGCATTCTGGGAAAATGGAGCTTCTACGCTTTGTTATCTGTTGTGCTGCATTTAATGGGGCCATGTACTCTGATTTTTTAAGACTATTTTTTAATAACAGATTTAAATTCATAGTAAAATTGAAAGGAAAGTATAGAGATTTCCCATATGACTCTTGCCTCCATATAAGACAGTACCACCTCCACCCCTCAGCCCATTATCAACATCTTCCACCAGAGTTGGTACATTTGTTACAACTGATGATGAACCCTACATGGTGTCATCCTGATCACTCAGAGTCTGTAGTTTATTGGGGTTCATTCTGGGTGTTGTATATTCTGTGGGTTTGAACAAATTAATGATGACATGTATATACGTTTATCATATGGAGTATTTATGGGCTTCTCAGGTGTGAGAAGGCAATGGCACCCCACTCCAGTACTCTTGCCTGGAAAATCCCATGGATGGAGGAGCCTGGTAGGCTGCAATCCATGGGGTCGCTGAGGGTCGGACACGACTGAGCGACTTCACTTTCACTTTTCACTTTCCTGCATTGGAGAAGGAAATGGCAACCCACTCCAGTGTTCTTGCCTGGAGAATCCCAGGGACGGGGGAGCCTGGTGGGCTGCCATCTATGGGGTCGCACAGAGTCGGACATGACTGAAGCGACTTAGCAGCAGCAGTAGCAGGTGGCACAGTGATGAAGAATCCATCTGCCAATGCAGGAGATGCAGTTTCAATCTCTGGGTCAAGAAGACCCCCTGGAGAAAGAAATGACAACCCACTCAAGTATTCTCGCCTGGAAAATCCCATGGACAGAGGAGCCTGGAGGGCTACAGTGCACGGGGTCACATAGAGTCAGACATGACTGAGCAACTGAGCACGCACACACATGCACATGTCCTAAAAATCTTCCGTGCTGTACCTATTTGCCCTCCGTCCAACTCCTAACCGTTGATTTTTAAAAAATGTCACTATAGTTTTTCCTTTTCCAGTATGTAATGTATTGGAATTATATAGTATGCAACCTTTTCAGACTGGCTTCTTTACTTAGCAGAAAAAGTAGGAGATACTTAGGAGATACTTTACTTAGTACTTACTTATGTTTCCTCCATGTCATTTCATGGCTTGGTAGCTCTCTCTTTTTAAATGCTTAAGAATATTCCATTGTTATGGACGTACTGCAGCTTATTGCATCTTGGTTGCTTCCACATTTTGGCAATTATGAATAAACTTAGCTATAAACATCCATGGGCAAGTTTTTGTACAGGTATAAGTTTTTAATTCCTTTAGGTAAATACTAAGGAGCTTGATTGCTCAATCATGTGTTGGGAATATAGTTTTGTAATCCTATGGCTTTCTGTTGGGGAGGGGCATTGAAGATCTGGCCACCCCTGACATACAGTCCAGAGCTCTCTGAGATTATCTGAAGTCTTCCTTCGTCTTCCTCTTGCATTTCCCATCTGCATCTCTCTCTGGAGTTCTTTCACCCCTAAAGTGCCCCCCTCCCCTTCTTTCCCCTGTGTCTTTGTCTTACTCTCAGCTACCTGTCAGACAATATCATTACAACGTTAGGTAAAAGCAGACATAAGGGATATTACTGTGGTACTAGAAATGTACTTTATATGGATTGTGCTGATAGTTACCCACCTCAGTAAATTTACTACAAATCAGTACATTTTACATTTAGAACAGGTGAATTTGATGGCATGCAAATAATACCTCACTTCAATTGTTAAGGAAAAGAGATGTCAGGAGATACTGAAGGCTGGAAAGGGCACTCCCATTGTTGGAAAAGCCTATTTAGAGGGGAAGGAGATGATGGAGAGTGGTGGAGTGATGGAGGCGGGGTTTGACAGGTCAGTCCAGGGCATAGACAGTGCTGGGATTAAAGATAAACTATACAGGGTTGAGGAGAAGCCTAACTAGTTACTTCTTGATCATTTGTCATCACTCTGCTTTAGGGAATGTGGGACTCAATGGGTGTTCACAAGAGGTACCTTAATGCTGGCCTATGAGTTGAGACAGAGCACTACCCACTGAAGGAGAGCAGGAGGTGTGGCCTGTTTCTTGCAAGGGAGGACTGACACTTTGTGTCCCCCCTTTGCCTCCCAACTGTGCCCTCTGCCCTCTTCACCCTGGAAGTTCATGTGGGAGGAGAGGATCAGCGGAGATATAGCATACTCCTCTCCTCCTGGAAAAGGTTTCCAGCGCCTGAGGTCTATCATAAGAAAAGGAAAGATAGAATGCCTTGTAGGATAAGAAGTTTTTCTCCAAGGATTCTAAATCCCAGAGACTCCATGACTCTGACTTGGAATCTTCTTCTCCAAATGTTGTTTCATGGCCCAAAGATTATTCCATTGGAAGGATTATTTGTTTTGGAAGATAACCTTTGCTCTAGAAAGGCTGTCAAAATCTACAGTGTTTGTCGTATCTAATCTAAATGATTTTTCTTGGCTTTTGGACCCCAGCAACTATCTCCATCTTAACTCTACATTTGCTCTCGTTACCCTTGACATTGACTTCCCTGCCTGAACCAGGTTTTCCTTCTTCCCTCTCACACTATTTTTTGCCCTCTTTATCTTCTTCCTTGTCTGTGATGATTTCTCTTTACTTCCTACTCAGGCTGAATCAGGTGCCACTTCCTCTAAAGACTTTCCTTGACTATTTCTATTCCACAGTGCTAAGTGGCTTCAGTTGTGTCTGACTCTCTGCAACCCTGTGGAGACCACCAAGCTTCTCTGTCCAAAGGAATCTCTAGGCAAGAATACTGGAGTGGGTTTCCACGCCTTCTCCAGGGGATCTTCTCAACCTAGGGACTGAACCCATGTCTCTTACATCTACCTGTATTGGCAAGCAGGTTCTTTACCACTAGAGCCACCTGGGAAGTTCCACAACATCCTTCTATTCCTCTCAACCTAACAATGAATATAATTTGTATCACATAACTTGAACTTGATTATTCTCTTTGTATTAAAAAATTTTTTTCTTGTTACATCTTACGCAAGTTTGATGTCCCACCCTACAAAGGTAGGAACTCTGTCTTTTTATTTCTTTGGCATCTCCCACAGCATGTAGGGTTGTGTTCGAACCTTAAAAATACCCTGTTATTCTCTGCTGGCCTCCTGAAATTTCCCTGAGCTGTTACCCTACTGCTGTGTGATAGCCTTTCTCTAAGACTACTCTCTACTTCAATGTTTACAGTGAATTTGGGGAGGGGACTAATTATTGACCCCTCTGCCATGGTTTAGTGGAGAAGAGAGCTTCACTCTTTCCCAACAGGGCCAAATCAGAGTCGTTCCTGACATTTTCTCCAAGCTTCCACCTGCTCCTCCCCTTGAATGAGTGAATGGCTAATAGAAATGACCAGGGACTTCCCTGGTGCTCCAGTGACTAAGACTCCATGCTCCCAATGCAGGGGGCCCAGAGTTCAATCCCTGGTCAGGGAACTAGATCCCACATGCCACAACTGAAGATCCTGCACATGCAATGAAGATGGAATATCCTGTGTGCCACAACTAAGACCCAGCACAGCCAAATAAAGAAATAAATGTTTTTTTTTTTTTTTTTTAAAGAAGAAAGCAAATGGCCAAAGCTTGATATTTCTTTTGGCAAATTATAAGAGGATGGGCTTGTGTTCTTCAAAAGAAAATGGGTATATGTCTATATCTCTCCAACAACAACAAACAAAAAGGAAATGGGCTCCACCCTCTCCCTTTTCATTGCCTACCTTTTGATCAGTAAGAAAGGCCACTTCCTCCTTGCTTTCTACACTCAAACAAGGCCTCTCTATACTGATGATGATGTTGGAGATAGGCATTTTCACTTTCTGTTCCAGCATTTCTACCTACAACTAGGAGGCTAGTCAGATCTCCCCTTTCCCATTGGGTCTGTTTGTCCTCAATCTGGAGTAAGAGATATGAAGGCAGAGTACATACTCCAATCCAGCTGTTTTCAGGAAGCCTAAACCTCTAGCAAAGGGCTAATTAGATGGTTGTTTAGTCTATTAATGACAATGATGCTTGGATTCTTGTTCAGATGTCTGTTTTGGCATCTCCACAGCAGTGGAGTAGAAGCTGGGTGTTAGTTTGGGACCCCAAAGGCTACCTTAATCCTTAATATGTGATAAGGCCAGGAATTAGGTTGACCAGATGGTTGTGCAATTTTAGCTGAGGATAGTCTGTCATCTTAAGTAGGAGTGTTCCAGGTGGTGCTGGCAGATGTATGTATATATGCATGTGGTAGAGTTCTCTTTCCTATGGCTCTTCACAGCATGGTTGACAGTCTCAAGCAGGCCATCAAAACAGCCAGACCCTGAGGCCTACATCGACTTTGGAGGGATCCTGCCAATTTGTGCAAGATCTGCTAAAATGTTTCTGAATCTGTGGTCATCTATATCATTTAATTCCTTTCCAAACCTCGTGGCCAACATTGGTAATATATTCCACATCCTGGTCTCCCCTAGCCAGTGTAGAAACAGCTGACAGATACCTGTTGTTAACAGCACAGCATTAGGAGGAAGGAGACCCAAAGTTAGCGTCCTTTTCAGATGTGAGGGTGTATCTCAACATACATGCCCAGGCATGTAGAAATATACCAAAACTGGCATTGTCCCAAATCTCACCCCCTGACCCCCCACAATTTAATCTTTGGAATGGGGCCTGTCTAGCTTAGTGGTTTTGTGTGGTTTTGTGTTTTTGTGGTTTTGTGTCTCTTGGCAATTATTGGGTTGGGCAAAAAGTTCACCTGGGTTTTTCTGTAACAACTTATAGAAAAACCCAAATGAATTTTTTGGCCGACTCAATGTTATCTATAAAGGAAACTTCTCTGCCTTTCTCCCTTCCTAGTGGCAGACACACCAATGACTGGGATTGTTCAGGATTCCTGTGAGACCCCCTTGAAACTCTGTATCTCCTCCCTACCCCAGATGGTTCTACATGTGAAAGAAAGATATGGTGGGATGAAGCATGGACCCCAGAGGGCCTTTCCAGCAGGAAACATATTACCAGGCTTTGTTGGCCTCCTGGCTGAGAGACCTGTTTGTTTTTATTACTGAAACTTGATATTCATAAGCAAAAGCATAATAATAGCAACAATCATAATAATGTAAGACTGTGGTCAGCCAAGTCTTCGTTTCCTGATATGGAGGAGCACAATGCCCCTCGCCCCCACCCCTTGGCTCAGGCTTCCATGGAGGTGAATGAGCTTTGAAATCCCTTTGATTGTGAATGAGCAGGAGAATGAAAGGGCGTGCATTGAAAGTAGGGAGGCTGTGCCTGCTTGCTGGCCCTCCGGCATCCTCACTGAGCCCAGTAGCTGACCTTTTGGCTCTGCCACTGGCCTGCTAGTTAAATTTGACCACTGAACAATCACTTGACAGGATTTCCAGCTTATTAAAAATGGAGTGTGGCCACCAGGGATTTGAGCAGAAAGGCAATCAAAGAGAACCTAGTGAAAACTTAAAAACATGCATACGCACATGTCAAGGGAGCACAATTTTAACCCCCCACTCACCCCACAGAGTAGGATTTGAAGACCAGGGATGAAGAAATGAAACTAGAACTACAACACAAGTTGTTTGCCCTGTACTTTTTTTATTTTTCAAAATTGTTTTCTAAAGGATGGAGCAGTGCTGGTTGTGTTGCTTGTACTTAATTTACATTTGATATATTTCAAGATGTAGGCATTAGTTATACAATACAAATCAGCAAAGGAATGCAAACACTCAGACATTTAATAACAAAACCATGTCTTCTAATTTTAATGAATGAAATATGTGGTACATAGAGGAAAATCAGAGTGTCAGCTTCTCTAACCTTGTATGGTATAGATCTTTTGGCAGGGTACCATTTTTTTTGTCACTGCCCTTGCCTGCTAATGAATAAAAATATAAAAAATACATTTTCTGAAAAACTCTTGACACTGTGTTGTTGCTACTTCTCTGTGGTTTCATCGTAGATAAGCTTAAAAGGAATCTGGTTTACAGTGTAATGATCCATATCTGTAGCTATCCCCCAATTTTATTACAGAAGTGACTTTCTAGCTGCCTATCATTCAGCTACTTTTTATGTATTTTCACATTTTCCTCTGAAGAGGAATGCTGGTTCCTCTCCTCTGGAGGCTTTGAGAGACTGTTGGTAATGTATTTATTAAATTCTGCTTCTGAATGAGAGTGGAGTTAGAAAGGTCAACATAGGGAATATTGAGTTAGCCTCTGATTGTCCAGTGGGGACTGGTAGCTCCTCTGGAGGAGGAAGTGGCAACCCACTGTAATATTCTTGCCTAGAAAATCCCATAGACAGAGGAGCATGGTGGGCTTCAGTCCACAGGGTTGCAAAGAGTCGGACACGACTGAGCGTGCATGCACACAGACTGGTAGCTTCAGCAGAGCAGCAAGGGGGTCAGATTTCCAAAGCCAGCTCTTCCTTATCAGGCTGGAGGGTGCAGTGGAGGGAGATGAGAACCAGCAGGCAGGGGACCACCTCACTCTCCCTCTTCTGCTAATAGCCATCTCACTTTGTCCTTCATGTCTTTGTCTTCCATTTCTTCATCTAGGATGTAGGGGTGTGGGAGGGAGGGCTAGATAATCTCTAGGCTTGGCTTTCATACTCTGATCATGTGACCAGAGAATCAGAAAATTCTAAGAGGCCATCCAGCTTCTGCTAGCTCACTGCCTTATGTGACAAAAATTCTGTACAAATAGCACTCCAGATAGAAGGCAACCTGGTTCAAATCCTTGATAAAATGATAATTCATTTAGGGAGTGTTTCCTAGGTGGGTGTTTAACACATATAATGGAAAAAAGGATTTCTACTTTGTCTGTCCAGGGGCTGGGAAGGATGGATGCGTGCCCTCCTCTCTCTAACCCCACTATCCCCCAACCTGCCAGTCTCCTCACCCTCCTACTCCCCCACCCCCACTTCCCAGCCCAGAAGCCCTACTTTATAAAAGGCAAGGGGTTTCATGGAGGTTTGTTCACCACTGTATTCCAAATGTTTAGCAAGATACTGGAGGAAGTGGATAAAGAAATATTTGTTGAATGAATGAATGAAGCATTCAGAGGGTCTTTGTGTGGCTAGGGATTTTAAGAGATCTCATAGCTTACTAATGGGTCAGGTTTTGACCCCAGGAAAGCCCAGTAGGACATAATTTGCAAATGAGAGAAAGGGCTAGGAAGGGAAAGATAAAGGAAAGGAATTAATACTGCTGTAAACGATAATAGGAGTCTAACTGCATTGTGAGTTAAAACTGAGTTAGGAAAACAAATTCCCTTCTCCACCATTGGCAGTTTCTGAGAATGAATGTTGTATATGTATGTGTGTGTGTGTGAAAGGAAGAGAGACAGAGACAAACATAGATCCAAAAGTAACCCTGCTGGTCCAGTGGTTAACAATCTGCCTTCATATTCAGGGGATGTGGGTTCGATCCCTGGTCTGGTAACTAAGATCCCACATGCCATTGGGACAACTAAGCTCGCAAGCCGAAACTAGAGAAAACCCTCACTGCAATGAAGACTTAGTGCAGAGAAAAAGAGAAAAAACAAAAAACAACCCAAACAAACAACAACGACAACAACAAAAAACAAAAGTTACCTGCTAACAACAAGGGTAGGCATGTCTTCAGCTCATTTCTTGAAAGGGAATCCATACCTACGCTGTGTTTTGTCGCTAGACTTAAGAATGTCAGAATATGAAGACCTAAAGGCCATTGTGACCTAGTCTCCTGAAGGCATTTGGTTCTTAATCTAGACTGAGCATCTCAGACCCAGGATGTACTGCTTCAGGACAGGGGGATCCCATGGGTAGAGAATTGCTCAGGGAGGAGAATGGGTTATAAGGAAGTTGCTTTTGAAGTCATGGGAACACGGGAACAAAGTTAAGATCTTGGATTTCCTAAAATGCCACTGTGAAAAGCTGAACTTCTTGGGTATTCTAGAATAAAAGACAAATTATGTTTAGTGCAAGGTTGAAAAATGCTCTTTTCTTTCTGGTGATATTTCCTTTAATTATTCTAATCTTTCAAGGGATTCTGATATTCCTTCTTCTGCCATTTCAGGAGATTAGGAACAGATTAAGGAAGGAACTGACTGACTGTGCTCTGCTCAGTTGTACCCAGCTCTTTGTAATCCCGTGGACTGTAGCCCACCAGGCTCCTCTGTCCGTAGAATTCTCCAGGCAAAAATACTGGAGTGGGTTGCCATTTCCTCCTCCAGGGGATCTTCTCAACCCAGGAATTGAACCCAAGTCTCTTGTGTCTCTTGCATTGGCAGATAGATTCTTTACCACTGACACCACCTGGGAAGCCCATGATCACAATACTCTTTCAAAATCACTTCCTATAAATGTTCCACCAAATTTTTGAACACTTAGCATTTTCATCATGTAATTATCAGTATAGATGTGGAAAAAGCATCTGTGGCTTTAAGAACCCTGTGATCTCAAGCAGTTACTATGACTTGAGGACCATCGTTTGCCCAGATAATCCTGAGGGTCTTTTTGGCCATGATTGGTTATTGAATAGGACCAGACTTAGCAACAAAAGCAGCACAAGAAAATAAAGATCAAACATTTTTTCTCATTTAAAGGGAATATTTTGGCAAGCAGCAAGATTTTCTGTTGTGTCTTGCTTCTCTGATCTCTTCACTCAGATATGTTGTCTTGAATGCCATGGATGTTGCTCCTTACTCATGAATAGTGAAGATTTGGAGAGGAGAAGATGCCAGTCTAGAAAATTCTGTTCTTGCCTGGTAGACCAAGGAACACACAGTGCTGGTAGCTTAGAATGCCATTAAAGCATGAAAATAGATGTTAAATCAGACCTGGACACTAAAATCTGCTTTTTCCATCAGGCAAACCATTCTCTCATAATGACTGAAGCCAGAAGGTGTTTAAATAGCAAAAATTTGTTTGGGTTGTTTCTTGATTTTTGTTGGCGTTGGTGCTAAGATGGCTTTATGTGCCTTTCAGAAGACATTACAGCCCCAACTTGATAGCCTAATTTGAATACATTTTTTTCAAAGGGATAAATTAATACCCTGTTTTGTTTATACTTATAAGGATCAGTGGCTGCCCCAGGACCTCATAAAGCCAGGGGTCTGTTTATCAAGGAAAAGAAAACCAAGTTGCCTTGCCTGGAGGGTTTCTACAGGCTAATGGTTTGAGAGAGGTTTTCTCTCTCTAATGAGTATAATATTAAAATTAGATGGGTTCAAGAGGTTTTATTTTTGCAGTATTTGAATGATATATACAGATATCTGTAAAGGCCAATCATCTGATTTTGCAGCTACAATGCATTGTTTCTGATAGCATTGGTTTTATGTATCTGCTTCTTCTCCAATCCCAGTTTCCTTTGATCTTTTGATTTTGTTTTAATGTGCAGGTGTTTGCTGAAGTATAACTATTCAGTGAGCATCTGCACTCACAAGGGTTTCAAAACTGAATCCACATTTTAACAGTTTCTCACACCTTGATCTGGACTAGAAGAAAACAAATCCATCATAGTAACCAATATTAATAGTTCTTTCAGATTCCAAAGTGCTTAAATTTTCTCCTTGGTTATAATCCTGTTTGGAGTTTGTCAGAGATTCCCAAGGGCCTTACAGTAACGCTGAACATTTGCATAGTACTTTTAAAGCCTCTTTTAATCATTAATTAATTTGTAAGATGTCTTCTCACAATTCCCATTTAATGCCATCTATAAGTTCAGAAAACGAAGATCATGGCATCTGGTCCCATCACTTCATGGGAAATAGATGGGGAAACAGTGGAAACAATATCAGACTTTATTTTTGGGGGCCCCAAAATCACTGCAGATGGTGATCACAGCCATGAAATTAAAAGACGCTTACTCCTTGGAAGGGAAGTTATGACCAACCTAGATAGCATATTCAAAAGCAGAGACATTACTTTGCCAACAAAGGTCTGTCTAGTCAAGGCTATGGTTTTTCCAGTGGTCATGTATGGATGTGAGAGTTGGACTGTGAAGAAAGCTGAGCGCCAAAGAATTGATGCTTTAATGTGGTGTTGGAGAAGACTCTGGAGAGTCCCTTGGACTGCAAAGAGATCCAACCTGGTCCATCCTAAAGGAGTTCAGTCCTGGATGTTCATTGGAAGGACTGATGCTGAAGCTGAAACTCCAATACTTTGGCCACCTCATGTGAAGAGTTGACTCATTGGAAAAGACCCTGATGCTGGGAGAGATTGGGGGCAGGAGGAGAAGGGGATGACAGGGGATGAGATGGCCTGATGGCATCACAAACTCGATGGACATGAGTTTGGGTAAACTCCAGGAGTTGGTGATGGACAGGGAGGCCTGGCCTTCTGCGATTCATGGGGTCGCAAAGAGTCGGACACGACTGAGTGACTGAACTGAACTGATAAGCAAACTGGGCCAAGCAGAGGTTAAATGACTGGGCTAGGGCCACCCGGGGATTTAAGTCCTTTCATTCTTTTTCCTTTTTTTAACTTCTAGGAAGAAAGAGACATTTTCATTCCAGCGCTCACCAAAATTTGCACCTTCAATATGACACTATCAGGATCAGTCAATGAACTTGGACAACCTGAGGATATAGTTGTTTTTGAGAGAGTGTTAGATTTTCAAGTAGAAATGAGAATTCTGTGACTTTTTAGGGACATGGCAACCTTCCTGATCCACAGGCTCAGACCAAGCCTTACAGAGCTGAGGTCTCCAACCTTTCTTAATGAGAAGCTAGTTTTTGAAATCCAAGAATTATTACCCAGGAAGGAACTGGGATACTGATAATGCGAATTGAAAACCAGACAGGAGAGGCTCTGGGTCTTGGTCTTCTTCCCAGGAAAACTTTCCAAAGAAGGGAAAACTGGGATGGCGGCTGGAGTGCAGATCAAGAAGGTAAAGGTTTAGGATTGATAATATGCCTTTGACCTTTTCAGGAGCCCAGTGGTGGAATGAAGGCACACAGGCTCTCCCAACTTCTCACCAAATGCCTAAGAAAATTGTGCTTTTCCTCTCCTTTGCTCACTTGGGCTATGCCTCCAGGATCCCACAGGGCTTCCGTAAAGACCTGCTTAATTGGCTGTTACCCTGAGCTCAGAATAGCATCTGAGCTGGAAAGAAAATCTGCTACTCTGGAAAAAAAGCAAAGAAAATGTGGAAAATAGAGACTTGAGGTGAGGAGGTGTGTCTGTGCTGGGGAAATAGACCAGAGAGAAGAGGCAAGCTTCCAGAGAGTAATAATCACTTCTGAGATAGTCACTAGGTGGTCTTAACCCAAGTATCCTGAAAGTACTAATTGGGAAGTTGTCTTGGTTTCCTAGAGCCTTCTATAACAAATTACCATCAACGTGTGGCTTAAAACAACACACATTTATTATTTTATAGTTCTGGAGACACGAAACCATAAATCAAGGTGTAGACAGGCTCAGAGCAAGAATGGGTTCCATGCTGGCATCTGGCGGTTGCTGGCAGCCATCTTGGCTTCTGATGAGTCACTCAGTCTCTGACGCTGTCTTCTCCCGGCTGTCTTCTCTCTGTGTCTGTGTGTCGCAATCCCCCTTTTCTCTCCTTATAAGGATTCTAGTCATTGGATTTCGGGCTCACCCTAAGTTCAGGATGATCTCACCCCTCCTTAACTTAATTTCACCTTGCAAAGATACTATTTCCAAATAAGGTTTCCTTCACAGGTACAGAGGGTTAGGACTTGGTTGTGTTTTTTGGGGGAAGCACAATTCAACCCAAGATAGACATCATCCTTCAAATTGGGTATATGAGGAAGCTGAATGGCCTCTAGATGCTGCACACCTGGGTCTCTCCTCTGAATCCAAACAGATGGACAATGAGAGTTTCTGGAGGCGAAGCAAACAAATGCTTCTCTCTTGTACTGTCCTATCCATTCAAATTCTATGACTGCCTGAAGGGAAAATTGCTTGGAAGAAGCTACTATGTAATTCTGTGCCCCACAGCAGGCAGACACCTACCCTTCCTCCTGGCTTTGACTCTGACCTTAGGTGCATAGTCCAGCAAGAAGGCTAGCTCTATAATTTCTGGACATGTGGGCTTTGTGGGTAGAAGAGAATTCTTTCTCTGGCCATGGTAATGCATAGAACACCAATCAGGTCCTCTGGAAGTGTCTTTGTACTGTCCCAATTCTCCAGTTTCTTTTCAAAATACCCAAAATCGGCTCTATCGAGGAGTTCCACAATGCTCCCAGCTATCCAAGTTAGCAATTTAGTGCTTCATCCTGGGGTTTTCTTCTCTCCTGTGCTACATCAAGTCAGTCCGTGGGACATGTGGTTTTCCAACTTTCTATTTTCTAAGCCATCCCCTCCTTTTCAGCCTCAACATCCCTGTTGATTCTCAAGTTCTTATCACTGTCTTATCAACATTAGCTGTTTATCTGGTTGGTCTGCCTCCAGTCAATCCTTCCTTCCAATCTGCCTGTTACTCTACAGCAATGTTGATGCTTCTGCCAATTTTTAGGTACTCTCTTGCTTAACGTCTTCTGATGGCTTCGTTGGCCAGATTAATGACCAAACTCTTCAGCAGGACACAGAGCTCTTTATGACATGATCAAGTGGTCAAGAAGCAGACATACTGTCTGCCAAAAGGACCTTGTGCATGCTTAGTCGTGTCCGACCTTTACGACCCCATAGACTGGAGTCTGTCAGGTTTCTCTGTTTATGGGATCTTTTTTCCAGGCAGAAATACTGGAGTGAGTTGCCATTTCCTCCTCTAGGGGACGTTCCTGACCCAGGGACTGAACCTGAGTCTCCTGGGTCTCCTGCATTGTAGGTGGGTTCTTTACCACTGTGCCACCTAGGAAGCCATGAAGGACCTCTGGGTATCCCATTCTGAAGTGAGTGCTCTAGCATGTAGCAGACAGCACCTCCACAAAGCCAAGCACTTACTTCATGTCCTCCTGCTGCTAAACAATCAGCAGTGCCCAAGAGACTTGACTTTTTAAACACAGGGCATGAATATTTTGTGACCTGTTTGATTTTTAAAAATTCACCTTCTTTCTTCTTCACCTGAAATCTCATCCCCCAGAGTCTACTGAGAGGTGTGCTAGATTGGGTTTCCTGTTTGGCAGTAGAAATCTTGCCCTCGCAGTGTTCAAACATTGATGCCTTAACTTAGCTTATTTGAAAACTTATCTCTAAAGCCTTATATTTCTTCCATTTCCTCAAAGCTTCCTCAGTTCACTTCAGTTGCTCATTCGTGTCTGACTCTTTGCGACCCCGTGAATTGCAGCACACCAGACCTCCCTGTCCATCACCAACTCCCGGAGTTTACCCAAACTCATGTCCATTGAGTTGGTGATGCCATCCAGCCATCTCATCCTCTGTCGTCCCCTTCTTCTCCTTCCCCCAATCCCTCCCAGCATCAGGGTCTTTTCCAATGAGTCAACTCTTCACATGAGGTGGCCAAAGTACTGGAGTTTCAGCTTCAGCATCAGTCCTTCCAATGAACACCCAGGACTGATCTCCTTTAGGATGGACTGGTTGGATCTCCTTGCAGTCCAAGGGACTCTCAAGAGTCTTCTCCAACACCACAGTTCAAAAGCATCAATTCTTTGGCACCCAGCTTTCTTCACAGTCCAACTCTCACATATACATGACCACTGGAAAAACCATAGCCTTGACTAGACAGACCTTTGTTGGCAAAGTAATGTCTCTGCTTTTCAATATGCTATCTAGGTTGGTCATAACTTTCCTTCCAAGGAATAAGCGTCTTTTAATTTCATGGCTGCAATCACCATCTGCAGTGATTTTGGAGTCCAAAAAAATAAAGTCTGACACTGTATCCACTGT
>NW_011494607.1:7329065-7340853 GCF_000754665.1 Bison bison bison
TAGTTTTCTGAATGTTGAACTTTAAGTCAACTTTTTCACTCTCCTCTTTCACCTTCATCAAGAGGCTTTTTAGTTCCTCTTCACTTTCTGCCATAAGGGTGGTGTCATCTGCTTATCTGCAGTTATTGATATTTCTCCCCAGCTTGTGCTTCTTCCGCCTAGAGCCAGACATCCTGGAATGTGAAGTCAAGTGGGCCTTAGAAAGCATCACTATGAACAAAGCTAGTGGAGGTGATGGAATTCCCGTTGAGCTATTTCAAATCCTGAAAGATGATGCTGTGAAAGTGCTGTACTCAATATGCCAGCAAATTTGGAAAACTCAGCAGTGGCCACAGGACTGGAAAATGTCAGTTTTCATTCCAATCCCAAAGAAAGGCAATGCCAAGGAATGCTCAAACTACTGCACAACTGCAGTCATCTCACACGCTAGTAAAGTAATGCTCAAAATTCTCCAAGCCAGGCTTCAGCAATATATGAACTGTGAACTTCAGATGTTCAAGCTGGTTTTAGAAAAGGCAGAGGAACCAGAGATTAAATTGCCAACATCTGTTGGATCATTGAAAAAGCAAGAGAGTTCCAGAAAAACATCTATTTCTGCTTTATTGACTATGCCAAAGCTTCCTAGATTCTACCTATTCACAATATTTTGGAGTTCCCTGGGCACTCATGCTTTCATTCCTCCATGCCTTTGTCCAAGCCGTTCCCTCTTCCAGAGACGCTAACTGCCCCCATGCATACCTGAGTCTCTTTCAAGCTTAGGGGTCAGGTCTTCTGACTCCCCAAGACAGGTTAAGGACCTGCTCACATCACATTCCATGGGGGTCTAGGAAACACTGAGAACAGAGCCTCACATATCTATCCAACCTCAGAGTAGTTTTTAAAGCTGTGTGTCGATATCTCATTAGAAGGTGGTGAAATAAAATTTTAAAATGCAATAGAAAAGAAAATATCAAGTCCACTGCATTTAGTAAGGGTCTAGTATGTGGACTTTCACTATTGCTGCTGCTGCTAGTGTGTGTGTTTTGGTCTGGGAGTATTTCTCACAGTAAGTCGTGGGCACTGGACAGTGACTTGAGTGGCAGGACCTTGTCTCCACCATCTTTGTACACCTCGGCCCAGGTGCAGTGTTTGAAGAGAGTTGACAGCTAGCAAATGCTGGGGGAATGAAGCGACTGCATGCAGCTGTGAAAATCCTGCACGTAGTTTCCAACACATTCTTCGGAGGCCAGGAAGAGTCGTGACAAAGCATTGAGGATTCTAGAGCCACTTGCTGGCTCTCCCCGTGTCTGCAAATAGTCAAAGCCAGAAGTTTGGAGTGAGTCATGCCTGTGTCTTCTTTGGGTTACAGTGTCAGACACAGCTTGTGTTTTTTCAGCATCTACCTCTTTGCCACATGCCGTCTCATTTAGTCTTTGAAAAATGCTGCAGTCATGAAATTCCTTTTTTTAGTGGGAGACACTGAGGCACAAAGAGGGTTAAATGTTGCTTTGGGCTGTAACTTAAACAAAGGCTGCCTGAATTAGCATCTTCTACAATTTAGGTGAGCATTTGTTCTTTTGTATCAGGAGATGGACATGTCAGGAGTGTAGCAGCTTCCGGAAGGCTATGGAGGAGTGTTAGGGGGAGGATAGGGCAGCAGGGCCACTTACTCAGGTTACAACACTGACTGTGGCTACTGGGAGAAGAAAAACATTATCACACATGGGTGACAAAGACTTGTAAGGCCTGCGAAGAAGTGATTTGAGTAGGTGTGTCAAAGGACCATTAACCATAAAGCAGAAGACACGGCTCTCTAAGTATGACGGGAAGGATTTGTCATACAGTTGTGCTGTCACGGATGGGAGCCATCGGCAGCTGTTGCGTGCTGCTCGCACATTAAACACACAATCGTGGAGATTGATTTGGGAGCCTGGTCCCTGAAGCCCTCCCCCCGCCTGCCTTCACCTGCCTGCCCCCTCCTCCCCACCGGCCCTCCCCTGCTCTGCCTGCTCCTCCTCCCCCCTTCCCCCAGCCCACCTCCTACTTCCATCTGGATGCCTCTGAGCAGATGTGGACAGAGCCATATGCTCCACAGCTATGACTCACACTGCTGTGCTTCTAGGTTGGCTCATGTTGGCTTGTGATTAGTGTTGATTGTTATCCTCTCCAAGTCAGATGGTGCTGATGGTTATCGACTTGCCCAGTACAAATCTCTCAGTTTATTAGGAGCCTTGCACACAACGAAAGGAATTCATTGAAAGATGAATATAAAATATTTGTACTTGTTCATCTAAAATGGGTGAGTACACATAAAAAAGAATGAAATAATGCCATTTGCAGTAACATGGATGGACCTAGAGATATCATACTAAGTCAGAAAGAGAAAGATAAATACCATATGATATCAGTTATAGGTGGAGTCTAAAATGACACAAAGGAACTTATCTATGAAACATAAACAGACTCACAGATGTAGAGACCAGATTTGTGGTTGCCAAGGGGGAGGGGGGATGGGAGAGGAATGGACTGGGAGTTTGGGGTTAACAGATCCAAACTATTATATATAGAATGGATAAACTATAAGGTCCTACTGTACAGCACAGGGAGCTGTATTCAATATCCTGTAATAATCCATAATCAAAAAGAATATGAAAAAGAATATATATATATATGTATAACTGAATCGCTTAGCTGTATATCAGAAACTAACACAATATTGTAAATCAAATATACTTCAATAAAGTAAATTAAAAAATAAAAATAAAACGGGCAAGTATAAGACCATGCCTTGGCTCTGTTTTGTTGAACACTTTTATCAGGGACTCGGATCAAGACATAAAAGACCTACTGATCACACTTGCAGCTGGCATGAAGCTGGGCAGAATGGCTAATAGGCTAGCTAAGAAGACCAGGTTTTTCAAAGATCTTGACAAGTGGAGCAAAAGGCCAAAACCAACACAAAAAATTTAATAAGAAGAAATTTAAGGTCCTGCACTTAGGGTAAAGCAAATTTGCTTTAAAAGCATGTAAGAGGGAAGAAAGAGCTCTATCTTTGAAACCATTCTAAAGAAAACAAGTAAGGACTGTAGCCCCAATATGAATTAACCACAAAGGGAATGAAAATTAGGTTGTCTGACTAGAAGCACAATCAGTGTCATTCCCAGTGAGCCTGGCTCAGGTCCAGCCACATCCGCAGGACTCTAGGTGTCTGTCACATTTAAAATAAAAATCAAAGTATATGTCACCTATTGATTGATTAAAAATTCTTTTACCAAATTCCTCTTCAGAAATCACCCGAGTAACAAGAATTAACTGCAGCTAATAATGACATATGATTATATATATTTGAAAAATCAATATTTTCCCTTTCCAACATCGCCTAAACCAGGTAACTTGTATAAATATCCTCAGGTGCATCCTTCCACACTGTTAAACATGCTGACATAAACATATCAAAACAAATCCATATAAGATTTTCAAAGGAACTGTGTTTTATAAAGTGGATCCTGCAATATGCATTATTCTCCAACTTTCTTTCTTCGATTAAGGATATGTCATTAACCTTTTTTGGGTTAATATGTATGAAAGTAGCTCAGTTGTGTATGACTCTGTGAGACCCCATGTCCTGTAGCCTGCCAGGCTGCTCTGTCCACGGGATTCTCCAGGCTAGAATACTGGAGTGAGTTGCTGTTCCCTTCTCCAGGGGATCTTCCCAACCCAGAGATCGAACCCAGGTCCCCTGCACTGCAGGCAGATTCTTTACCATCTGAGCCACCTAGATCATAATGCTTAATATTCTGTGATATGGACATGCTACTATTTATTCAGTCCTTCTCCATGTCGCATTTTAAGATGCATACTGGGAAATAAGGGAGGGGATGGCTTTCCAGCGTGGGAAGATGGAAATTGGGGCTAGAAGCCATGATATACAAAGAAAGAAGCATCCAGATATTTTTAACTGGGAAAATGGAAGGTGGGTGGCTGAAGGTGGGGGTTGATTGGGTTCATTAATTAATACTGGGGTTTTGCTCAGTGTGAGGACCAACAGGTCAGGATTCCATGTTTAGTGTTGGGACACTTTGTCTTTGTCAGGACAGGGCTGGAAAGGGGACCAAGGCAGGGACCCTGCTTCCTTCTGGTGGTTGGAGGGATGTGCAAAAAACAGCTTCAGGGTTAGCACGCCTGCCTACCCCAGACCTCCCTCCCCAGAGAGCTGGCGGGCATGGAACAACCTCCACAGTAAGCATGTTATAAAAACATTAGGCGAAAATAATAAAAATAATGACATTAAAAAGAAAAATTGTTGTAGAAACCAAACAAACCCAGCCCTAGAGCTGAGAAGGGCACCAGCCAGCATGTTGTTGGCATGCTCGGGAGAAATTTGATTTCGATGAATTTCATTGTCAGTGCAACCGGAGCATGAATCACCCTCCTCCACCTTTTCTCATCATTTTAATACCACAGATTTAGGGAACATGGCATTAGAGAGATAAAGAGGTTCACAAACAGCATCCGCCAGGAGCCCCCTGGGCCCCGAGGCAGTGCTGGACTCTGGCAGCAGGCAGTTCTCCCTGGTTATGGGCCCATAAATCTGAAGGCAGTTGAACCCCGGCGGGATTTGCAGCCGTCAAGCCTGAGACCAGAGCTGGCGCTTTTCGGGCTCCCCGCACCCCTCCCCCTGCAAACCACCTGACTGAGGGCTGAGGAATGAGTTCTCACTCCAAAGCAAGAGGGCCAGGCAAAGCCGGTGCTGGAGAGAGGCAGCTCTCAGTAGGCATCTGGGCTTTGTGTCCTAATTCCCAAACATTCTCTCCTGAGGTCCGGGAAGGCCGCCTGCCCTGGCAGAGACAAGGGCCGGTGCCAGCCTGGGCTGCGCGGAGTGGATGCTTCTGTCTGGTGATGTGGAAGTCCCTGTCAGCCCTGGAACCAGGTTCTCACTTTATTTTTTTAATGAACATGTAGTTGATCCTTTACTGGGTGCCTGGCCCCCAGCCAGGCTCTTCATATGGGTGACTGCTCCAGCCTCCCGCCCATCTGGCAGGTAGCATCTGCAAGCTGTGAGGCTTAGAAAGACCATGTTCCTTGGCCCTCCTTACTCAGCGGACCTGGGGGTCAAGCCTGGCCTTGAACTCCAACATTTGTACTCTTTCCACTAAGAGCTGATGGTGGCAACAGTAAGTGGAGTAAATCAGACAAAGACAAATATCACTTAGATGTGATATGTTAAAACAGCAAATTCTGGGAGATGGTGAAGGACAGGGAACACTGGCGTGCTGCAGTCCATAGGGTTGCAAAGAGCTGGACACAACTGAGGGCCTGAACAACAACAAAAACATGATACAAATGAATTAATTTATAAAACAGCAGTAGACTCACAGACTTAGAAAACTTATGTTACCAAAGGGGAAAGGGGGGAAGGATAAATTTAGGAGTTTGGGGTTAACAGCTACACACTACTATATATAAAATAGATAAACAGCAAGGACCTACTGTATAGCACAGAGAACTATATTCAACATCTTGTAATAACCTATAATGGAAAGACTCTGAAAAAGTATACACACACTCATATATAACTGATTCACTCTGCAATATACCTGAAACTAACACAGCATTGTAAATACTTCAATTAAAAAAATAAAAAAAGAGTTGGGACTTCCCTGGTGGTCCAGTGGGTAAGATTTCACCTTCTAATGCAAGGAGTGCATGTCTGATCCCTGGTTGGGGAGCTAAGATCCTAAACGCTTCAGGGCCGAAAAACCAAAGCATAAAGCAGAAGCAGTATTGTAATAAATTCAATAAAGACATTAAAAATGGCCCACAAAACAATTTTAAAAAGTTGATTAAAGCACATTGTCATGGGAAGGGTCCATGAGAATTGAGCCTTGTTAAAGAAAGCCTGTAATTTCTCTCTTCTAGTTATAAAGACAACCAATTTTGAAGTATGTACTACTTCAAAATGCTCAAGCTAACCTCGTTTACCTAAAGTTTGTCAGAGCTCTCAAGATTTCTCAGGAGCTCGGGGAGCTGCTTTATTCATACCAGTGCATCAGGCTATTATTGTCCACACAGGTAACCAAAATCAGACCTGGAAATTAGAACTAGAAAAATCCATAAGGTATAGAGATTGGCTGCCTCATGGTAGAATTTGTTCAGATAACAGGGCCCACTGGTGGTTTTTCTTCATGGAGAGTCAGTGAGGATCAGTGACCAGGAATATAGTCATTTGGCTTGAATTCTGGAGTCAAATGATGTGGTTTTACCCATGACATTGGGTGAGTTACTTAACCGTGTACAAAACAGAGATAACAGCAAGATGAAATGAGATCTTGTCTGTAGCGGCTAAGCCCAGCACCTTGGACCAAGTAGTTCCTGCGACTGTTGTCTGTTGTGGGTGTTATGCTGTCCTTGGGTACAGAGATGACACTGCAGAGGCATTGTTATTAAGGAGTGCACTTGGAGTTGTTTTTCCTGCTATAGTCAATCCATTTTTACTCATAAATCTGGCATCTGTTGGGGAATCATTTGAAAACTGCATGGCTTAGGCAGAGAGAGGCATGTCAGAGGGAATGATGCTGGGCTCTGAGATCCAGCTGATCTGGTTTCCAGTCCCGACTCTGCCAATTACTAACTGGGTCCTTTGTGTGAATCATTTCACTCCTCAGAGCCTCAAAGGAAGGATCACAAGAGCTGCCTTGCCTGGTCCTTGTCCATCTCAAAGGAGGGCACAAACATCCAGAGTTATCTTCTCCCCAGAAGGTGTCCATTGGTCATGACTTCCCTTCTGCTGTGGTCTGACCACCAAGCTTCCTGGTCTTCCTAGACCAGACTGCAGGTGCCCCAGACTTTCCCAGACCTGTTTTGATGGGTGGACATGACATCCTCAAGCACATAGATGACCCTCCAGGCTCTTTGAAGATCCAAAAGTCTGGTCATCAGAATTCAATCACTAATTCTATCCGAATTCAAGCAGGACTCAGACTAGATGAGGAAATCCTTTCATTAAATAGTTAAAAGCCTCTTGAGACCAGGATTTTTGTAGAAATAGTGAGAGGGGTACCTGCCACTCACTTGAATTCACAAATATACGTTCAGCTGGGACTGGTACCTTTTCCTGACCTTCCCCCAAGCTCATGACCCTTCTGCCAGTAAGAGAGTTGTGTGCAACTTGGCAGGTTAGCACCCCCAATCCGGGGCCTCAGAGTCATCACCTGAGAACGGAAAATTAGGGTAAAGATGTCCTTATTGGCTCCCGTGGTCACCAGCACCCTAAGATTCCTTTTCTCCCTCTGCTTAGGGGTCTTCCCAATAGGCTCCTCATCCTGTCACCTTCTCTCACACCCCCAAAGATTTCTCACTCCTTTCTAGGAGTCCCCGCTCCATATGACACACACTTCTTTCAGACCTCTGCTTTTAATGGTTTACCTTTATGGTCCCCCTTCTAGCCTGTGAGAACTTTGAAAGTAGGAATTCTATTTGTATGTAGTCCTGAGCTCCCAGAATCCAGTCTATTGGCTGGCACAGAATAGGTGTGTATTTATTGAAGGATGGATATTGAAGAAATAATAAACAAGAGGTTTTAACCCACTGTAGTCCCTCTGTCCTTACCCATAACCTGGGGATAATGAAGAGTATTTGTTTCACATGGTTTTATGAGCTTGAAATTCGATAACCCTGCTTAGTACAGGGTACTGCACGTAGTCACTCCATAAACATTAACCATCACTGTTAATATTGGTCTCCCCATTTAAAAAAAAGCAACTGAGATAGAGAGGAAAATGGCCTGCCTTCCATAGCCCAGAGGGCTAAGTACAGTGCCAAGAAAAAAGCTGACATCTTTATATCCTGTTCAGATTTTTTTTAAGCCTTTTTTTTTTGGCTGCGCCACAAGGCATGCAATTTCCTGGACCAGTGATCGAACCCATGTCCCTTAGAGTGGAAGTGGGAAGTCTAAATTACTGGCATGTATGTGAGCTCAGTTGGATCTGCTCTGTGTCCCCATGGATTGTAGCTCACCAACTCCTCTATCTTGGGGTTTCTCAGGCAAGAATACTGGAGTGGGTTGTCATTTCCTCCTCTTGGGGATCTTCCCAACCCAGGGATCAAAGCTGAGCCACCTGCATCATTTATTTTTACTACTGAGCCACCTGGGAAGCCCCTTAACCACCGGACTGCCAGAGAAGTCCCTGTGTTCCTGTTCAGACTTTTAACTCCAGTATTTATGAGTCTTCTGTCTGTGGGCCTAGGGTTTTAGACTTTGTTTCAACCTATTGTTCAGCAGACAATTTGGCTGGGGCTCAGGCAGGAGGAGAGTGAGGAGGGGTTGTCTGAGACCCTGAGGAACTGGCTCTTCTAGTCTTTGAGGAAGAGATGAGACATACCCTTGAATCACTCTTCACCAGGGCTTCCATAGACGATATCTGTGAACCTGTGGCTTAGGAGAAAAGAGCAGGGGAAGCGATTCAGACGGGAAATAATTTTACATAAAGTCATGTTTGGCAGTTATCACAGTGTGCAAGAAATACTTCTTAAAACAGAAGGCGAAGGCACATGTTTCTGGAAATTTAGAAATGTTCCTCAGAGTGATCAAGATGAAGAGTCTCTGGGAGGAGATGTGAGAATACACTGTACAGAATCATTCATGCTGAGTGTTAGCTCGGAAACCCAGACTAGCTGAGGCTGTGATGCACTTGCAGGAAGCTACCCAAGGAGCCCATTGGGTTAGAGCTGCGAGTCTAGATTTGTTGCCACCAGATCCATACCAGTATCTTTGTAGGGTGTGACTGTAAAGATACCCTTTAAGATATGAGGGTCATATAAGATATGCCCTTATATCTTGGCAATTGCATTTAATGTTTAATAAGCTAGTAATCAAATTTTTATGGTATTTTATGATTTTTATGGTTTATTACTTTCATATGAAATTCCAGAAAGGAAGTAAAAAGTAAATCCTCGACATTTTCAGCTTAGAAAATGTTTAGAAAAAATTAGATGTATATTAAGCAATATTTTTTGATAAGAATATGTTTCTCTTCTTTCATCCTTCTGTTCCTTCCTCCCTCCCCTCTTTATTTTATTCTACAGAGAATGTCATAGGTTTGCCTAAACACTTAAACCTAACCTGTTCTCACTTTATCTGTATTTCATCCCTCACAAGTGTTTAAGCACGGACTTTTTTTTCCTGCCTTCTTTCTTTGAAACATCCTTTTGTGGATGTCAGTTTTGAGAAGGACTCAGGACTCCTAGACACAGGTGACAGGCTCAGGGAGAGACTTAATCCCCCTGGGCTTCAGACGCTTCCTCTCCACTGACAACGTAGTTAAGAATGAACTAGCTCACATCCGGACTAGAGCTGAGTCCCTAGAGCTTCTGCTGTGGAAGGGCTCCTCCTTCCCTGTCTCCAGACACAACAGGACACTCCTGAGACACTTCGGTAGCAGTGACTCGGGAGACCAGCAGGTGGCACACGGGAGCCAGCATACACACCCCTGGGTCCCGGACAAAGAGCTGGGGGAAGAGGCCGGTTTAGTGCAAGGTCAGTTGGCTGCCTTCCTCAGTCATGAGGTGGACAAAATCCTGCATGACTGCGGGACCTAAATGATTAAAAGGCAGGAAAGGCAAGAATAGAACATAAAGGGTGGGGATATGGGAGTTGCTCTTTGAACCTCTCCTAATCCTCTCTCTTAGCCTGAGTTACCTCCTATGAGGATTGTGAGCTGAAGGACAGAGGGTAGATAAAGCAACATGCCTGGTGTGAAGAGCTTAACACTGATAGCTATAAAATAATTATAATTTGTTGGCTTGAACACAATCTGGTGGTAATATTTAGGCATTTCTGATTAATATGGTGGTTGCATTTGAGTACTTCTGATTCATTGATCTGTCCATTCCATTTTTTTTCAACCAAAGACTGTATATGGAACATCTACTCTGGACCTGGTGCAGGGCTTGGGCACTTTCAGTGAATAAGATCCAGGCTCAGCTCTCCAGGAAAACAGAATAATTCAATTGGCTAAATCCACAGAAGGCTGGGTGGTAGATTTCATTTCAAACCAGTGATTTAGACTGATAACCAGTACGCTTATCTGAGTAGGTCAGTACTGGAAAAATGGTTGGGATGGTGGGAAAGTTAGGATAGGAGCATGAAGGAAAAATGGACCATGGGGCCATTTATTAACCAGAATCGTTTCTTTTCTTTTAATTGAAGTATAGTTGATTTACAATGCTGTGTTAGTTTTAGGTATACAGCAAAGTGATTCAGTTATGCATATACAGATATCTATTCCTTTTCAGATTCTTTTTCCATTAGAGGTTATTGCAAGATATTGATATTATATTTTCTTGTAATATGCAATAGGTCCTTGTTTATTTTATAAACAATGGTATGTATCTGTTAATCCCAAACTCCTAATTTATCCCTTCCTTGCCCCTGCTTTCCCCTTTGGTAACCCCAAATCATTTTCATATTAAAATAATTGGTATGCTCACACATTTTATTCAACCCTCCTTCTTTAGCTGGATCTGCTGTCGACTTTTTATCTTATAGAAAGCAGTATTTTGAGGATGTTTTTGTTGTTGTTTCGTCACTAAGTAGTGTCTGATTCTTTGGCCAACCCCATGAACTGTAGCCCGCCAGGCTACCATGGGGTTCTCCAGGCATGAATCCTGGAGTGGGTTGCCATTTCCTTCTCCAGGGTATCTTCCCAACCCAGGGTTCGAACCTGGGTCTCCTGCATTGTGGCTGATTCTTTACTGCTGAGCCACCAGGGAATCCCATTTTGAGGATAATGTAACCTTTTCAGTAATATATACGGTACATGAAGTGTTACTTTTACAGAGAACAGTGCTCCCTGTTTCCAGAGTAGGAGAGGAGAGAGCCTTAATCAGAATAAGAGGAATAGAAAGGATTTGTTGGCACTGAGAACCATGAATCTCCACCAGCAGCCCCAGATGATGGACGTTGTTTTTATTGAAGCCCTTTCTGAAAGCAGAGATTGTCATCTATCTGGGTAAGTTTAGATGTGGGTCTCTTAGAAGAAAGGGAAACCAGATAAGAGTGATTTTTAAAGACACTGTACATACTCATGGTGAAACTATGAAACTATATCAGGCAGCTAGATACAGTTGGCCCTCGGTTTCTGCCTGAATCCCCATCCACGGACTCAACCAACCACGGATGGAAAATATTAGGGAAAAAAAAATTCCCCAAAGTTCCGCAGAGCAAAACATGGATTTGCCACATGGCAACATAACATTTGCATTGTGTTAGATATTATAGGTAATGTAGCAGGTAGCGATGATTCAAAGGACACAGGAGGATGACTGTAGATTTTATTCAAACATTATGCCATTTTATTTAAGGGACTTGAGCATCTTTGGATTTGGGGCATCCAAAGATGGGAAGGGATCCTGGAAACTCCCTTGCAGATAACTGAAGGACGACTGTATTATGATGCTCTTGGGGTAAATAATGAAAAATGAAATCTTTTTAATTCAATGGACATAGTTACTGAGCACATTTTCAATGTGTGCTTATAGAGCTGTGATTTAAGGTAATTACCAGGAATATTAGTTTCATTTTGTGTTTTATTTATTTATTTTTTTTAGGCTGTGCAACTAAAATATTTTTTTCTCATTCTGAAATATTTCAGGCATTCATGAAACACTATAACTAATTTCAAACATATCAAGGTGTCAAATAACCATGTTCCCATCACATAATTCGTATATATATGTATGTATATATAATTTACATATATGTATAATTTTATTTATTTATTTTTGGCTGTGCTGGGTCTTTATTGCTCTG
>NW_011494607.1:7340979-7358857 GCF_000754665.1 Bison bison bison
GGCACACAGGCTTAGTGGCTCCGTGGCTTGTGGAATCTTCCTGGGCCAGAGATTGAACCTGCGTCTCCTGCATTGGCAGGAGAATTCTTTTACCACTGAGCCACCAGGGAACCCAACCACCACATAATTTTTTCAAAGTTTTATATTTTGCTACATTTCCTCCAGGAAATAACATTAATTTAGTTTATATGGATAACCTCTGTGTACTTTTGTATGGAAGTGTGTGTAGATGCTGGTAATCCCAGGTATCAGGGATAGAGTAGAAGGAATTCCTGAGTGGGGTGGAATGTAGACCAGATCACCTCTAAGACCCAGATTCTTTGGAAACTTCTAGAGGTTGGGTAGATGACCTCATGTCTAAGTTCATAAAGATGATGATGAAATCTCTGAAATACACCAGGCTCTACAAGGCTCACCATGAGGCTAAAACTGAAGTTGACACAAATCATTTGGAAATGATGCATCCAACCATAGATGATGTCCTCAAGTAAAAATGGGCCCCTCATATATGCTGCCTTTGCAAGCCTACACCTAAAGTGGTAGAAAATCTCTTAGACTTTTTGTAATGTACAATGTGGATATTACTTAGAGAGCAGAGGAAAAATGGCTCTGATCACAGTGGGTATTTGTAACTATTTAATGACTGAAGATCTAAAGATCAATGACTATTCAGTGATGGGAGAATTCTAATCAAGATTCAAGGTAGAGAATTTTGTGCCCAAATCACAAGATGGACACTTCCTTCTGGTGGAATTATACATACAAAGATCAGTAGTGTGGGAATAATAACCAGATTTATTAGTATCTGAGCAAGCTTCCATTTATGCCATTACCACCCCATCTGCCCTGAGTGAGGTATCTTTGGTTAAATAGAACTGGAGCACATGACTTAGGCTGAAGGCTGAAAAGGGGTCAAAGAACTTCTTAATAAGAAGGGCCTGCCTGTCTTGATTTCCACGTAGAGTTAGGAGAGCAGGAAGAGGGTAAAGAGGCTTCCAAGTTCTGCCCTTAAAGTCTGGATCTTCCTCAGCTGCAGCAAACAGAAGACACCATGCCCAAAGCCACTCAGTTCTTTAAAAAAATTTTTTATTGGAGTATAGTTGCTTTAGGATGTTGTATTAATTTCTGCTGTACAGCAAAATGAATCAGCTAAACATATACACATGTCCCCTTTCTTTTGGATTTCCTTCCCGTTTAGGTCACCACTGAGTACTGAGTAAAGTTCCCTGTGCTATACAATAGGTTCTTGTTAGTTATCTATTTTATACATAGTAGTGTGGGCTTCCTTAGTGGCTCAGATGGTAAAGAATCTGCCTGCAATGTGGGAGATGCTGGTTCGATCCCTGGGTCAGGAAGATCCCCTGGAGGAGGGAATGACTACCCAATTCTAGTATTCTTGCCTGGAGAATTCCATGAACAGAGTGTATATGTATCAATCTCAATCTCCCAATTCATCCCCCGCTGGCTCCCTTGGTATCCATTTGTTTCTTCTCTACATCTGTGTCTCTATTTCTGTTTTGCAAATTAGATCAATTCAATTCAGTTCAGTCACTCAGTGGTGTCTGAGTCTTTGTGACCCCATGGACTGCAGCATGCCAGGCTTCCCTGTCCATCACCAACTCCTGGAACTTGCTCAAACTCATGTCCATCGAGTTGGTGATGCCATCCAACCATCTCATCCTCTGTCATCCTGCCTTCAATCTTTTCCAGCATCAGGATCTTTCCCAAGGAGTCAGTTCTTTGCATCAGGTGGCCAAAGTATTGGAGTTTCAGCTTCGGCATCAGTCCTTCCAATGAATATTCAGGACTGATTTCCTTTAGGATTGACTGGTTTAATCTCCTTGCAGTCCAAGGGACTCTCAAGAGTCTTCTCCAACACCACAGTTCAAAAGCATCAATTCTTTGGTGCTCAGCTTTCTTTATGGTCCAGCTCTCATATCCGTCCATACATGGCTACTGGAAAAACCATAGCTTTGACTAGATGGACCTTTGTTGGCAAAGTAATGTCTCTGCTTTCTAATATGCTGTCTAGGTTGCAAATAAGATCATCTATACTGTTTTTCTAGATTCCACATATATGCATTAAATATGATATTTGTTTTTGTCTTTCTGACATTTCACTCTGTATGAGACTCTTTAGGTCCATCCATGTCTCTACAAATAAATCCAATTTCATTTATTTTCATGGCTGAGTAATATTCTGTTCTTTATCCATTCCTCTGTTGATGAACATTTAGATTGTTTCCATGTCTTGGTTATTGTAAATAATACTGCAATGAACATTGGGGTACACATGTCTTTTTGAATTATAGTTTTCTCTGGGGATATGCTGGGCACACACCCAGCACTTTTCAATGCAGTAGCCCTACCCAATGGTAGCAATTCTTTCTCGTGCATATATTAATGCATAACAGGGTGTGGAAACAAGGGCTGTGTGTATAAATAAAGGTGGAATAAGGGGAATGGAAAAACATTTCTCCCAACCAAATTTCCCCTTTGACATTCCTGTCCCCATTTATATAATCCAGAGCACTGTCCATCCAATTAATCAGAACATTAACTAATAATAGCTTCATTTTGGCAGCCTTAAATGGACTCTGGGTGGAGAATTTGTAATGCTTATCCCTGAGTTCCTCAGTTAAACATTAAAATTCTTAAGTTGAATCCAATTTCAGATAAGGCCTGATGTTAAGAATAGGTTCAGAAGTCACAAGGCTCACTTCCTATTTCAACGCAGGCACATTTCCTTCCTAAGCATGGTGGAAAAGTACATACCAGAGTGAACAATGTGAAATATTAGAGGGCTTCTGTGGTGGCTCAGTGGTTAAGAATCCACCTGTCAATGCAGGAGACACAGGTTCAATCCCTGATCCAGAAAGATCCCACATGCTGTGGAGCAACTAAGCCATGCACCACAACTATTGAGCCTGTGCTCTAGAGCCTGGGAGCCATAACTACTGAACTCATGAACTGCAGCTATAGAAGCCTGCATGTTCTAGAGCCCTGTGCTCCACAGCGAGAGAAGACACCACAATGAGAAGCCTGCCCACTGCAGCTAGAGAGTAGCCCCTGCTTGCCACAACTAGAGAAAAGCCTGAGCAACAACAAGGACCCAGAAAAGCCAAAAATAAATAAATCACATCACTTTTATAAAAAGTTCTCATCACAAGAAAAAAATTTTAAAAAAATATTAGAAACTCTAATGGCTAGGAACCAGGGTAAAGTACTGGGTGGAGAATTCTCTCTCAGTATTGTCTAGAAACACAGCGATTGCAAAAGTAAGGTACACATGGTTTTTGCCACAAGTATGACAATGAACCAAACCATCAAACGTTTGTCTTGCCTGTGATTATGGCATTCAATCATCAGGGGAGAGGTGCATCCAACAACAGATTGACAGAACAGAAAAATAACAATAGTCAAGGGATGCTAACTGTCCTTGTGAAAACAAGCCTTCCTCTTGTTGGCCACGTTGCTTCTCTTCAGTCTAGATACCAGACGCTGCTGTAGCAATGCTGTGCCTATACCATTATCATTAGCACCCTCAAGCCTTGGACTTTATATGGTAATCAGTAGTGCCTTTACTCCTAGTAAAGTGCCCATTACTCCTTGCATATGATAATCAGTAGTTACTTGGGGTCATTTGTGCATTTATACGTGTGTGTGTGTGTGTGTGTGCACATGCGCCTGTAGTTGCTCAGTCATCAGACTCTTTGAGACCTCATGAACTGGATCCCATCAGACTCCTCTGTCTACGGAATTTTCAAGGCAAGAATCCTGGAGCAGGTTGCCATTTCTTTCTCCAGGGGATCTACCCAGTCCAAGGATCAAATCCACGTCTCTTGCTCCTCCTACATTGGCAGGCAGATTTTTTACCGCTGCACCACTTGGGAAGCCCACTTGAGGTGATGGTAACAGGAAAAAAGTTAGTCTAGAAGCAAACAGAACCATCTAGAAGCAAACCAAAGCTTGGGGGCTCTCTGTGATTAATCTACCCCTCCTTGTCCAATCTCTGGAACTGGAGTCCAGGACCCCTCAGACTCTTGCAGCCATCTATAGGCTCCCAGGCATCCCACAACCCCAGGTCCCTCAGGGTTGGCTTCCTCTGAAGGCAGTCATCCACTTATCATCCCTCCTCCTGTCTCCCACCCCCACTGTGTGCCCATATATTTGCCTAGCCAGCCCACCATGTCCTCCCCACCCCTCCTCTGCCTCTTGCCATGAAACGTTCTGATCACACACTCTGGCTTCCTCCCCAGCAGGCATTGTAGCAGCAGAAGCATCATTGTCAGCTTACCCACTTCCTCTCCACTTGGGCTTTGAGTTTTTCTGCTAGAATAATTTCCTTAAAGTGGTATTTTTGTAGATTTGTTATAAATGCAGTTTCCTGACCTACCCAGAATCTCTGGTGGGGGTGGGCAGCAGGGAATTGGCAATTTATCTCATCCTCCCAGTGATGTAAATATGCATAGAGGTGGGAGAAGCCTGGCTCTGGGAACTGCTGTGGTTTTCTTACCCTAGTCCCACATTCCATGATGCTGGCTGCACCATAGTGACTATCAAACTCATTGGTTGGTTGTGAAGCTCAAGGGCTGTTCCCAAACCTGTTATGAATCTCTCCAGCCTAGGAGACAGATCATTGCCTGAGAGAAATATTTTTTGTGACTTCTTTGAGTATCCTTTCTCTCCTTGGCATTAACTCTGAGTATTTCTCTCATTTCAGGTGTTACAGACTGAAATGTTTGTTTCAACTGGATAAATTCACATGTTGAAGCCCTAACCCCCAGTATGACTTCAACCAGAGTGGAGATGGGGCCTCTAAGGAAGTTATTAGGGTTAAATGAGGTCATAAGGATGGGGCCCTGAACCAATAGGATTTGTGTCCTTGTAAGAAGAGACATGAGACAGCTTGTTCTCTCTCTTTCTCCATGCACACACAAGGAGGAAATGTCATGTGGGCATACAGGAAGAAGGTGGCCATCTATAAGCTGGGAAGACAACAGCTGTATGGAATAGCTACTATCAATATGTCCACTTTCCAGATGAAGGAACAGGCTCAGAGAAAAGTGAACACAGCTAGTGGGTTGTGGGATTGGGATTTGAACCCAAGTTCGTTTAACTCCAAATGTCTTACTTTACTCTGTTCTACTCTCTCTCCCAGGGAATCTGGATCATAAATATTGAGCAAATGGAGGCATGGAATCCTATAGTTTTCAAAGTAATTTTAAACCTTTTCAAACTAAAGATTTATTATTTCTTCTCACTTGTCGTTGATCAACAAGTATTTTGATAGATTACTAACCTGCAAATTGATATGAAATTCATAACTTTCCATGGCTTTTTGAAATATTAAAAATAACTCATGATCTTTTATTTCCTTTAAGCTCCTAGGAATTTGAAAACTTAATTATAACCATCATTTTACAAATGAGGAAGTGGAAATCCAGACAGGATTGTAGCTTGTGAGTTACAGATTTTGGGTTTTCTCCTTCCTATCCAAAAGTTTTGTATCCAACATCATGCTAAATCAATCAGTCCATCATTTAAGTTGTCGTTGAGCACTGACTTATGCCTGTTTGACAAGATTATGTGGAGCTCACAGAAAAATTACAGCTTCTGTATTCCATAAATTTATAGTCTATTTGGGGAAACAAGGCTTAGACATAAAAGGTAATTATGTAAAATCACAAGATAATGTGTTTCTAAAGTCTTGTTTCTTATCCTTGGCTGCACATCAGAATCACCCAGGGAGCTTTCAGAGCTCCCAAACTCTCTAGAATAAGGATTTTCCAGGGTGAGGGCCCAAAGATATATATTACTAAAAATACCCCAGTCAGGGTTGAGAAACACAGTTGTAAAGTAACATATTCTTCTTTTTATTTATTCTACTTGGGATTAGGTGGGCTTTGCCACTCAATAAACTGTCTCATGAGTTCTGGGAAATTCTCAGTCATGTGTTCAAATACTGCTTCTGCCGCATTGTCTTCCCACTTTCTTTCAGGAGCTCTTGTTTAACATGTCAGACATATTTCTGCCTTCCGTGTTTCTTAGCATCTATTCCTTACTTTGCAAATGTTTCTGTTCCCTAGGCTTCAATTTTAGACTCCAGGGATTGGCAGACCACCGCCTGTGGTTCACATCTGTCCCCTCGCCTACTTTTGTCAATAAATTTCTGTTGGAACACAGACACACCTTTTTGTTTACATATTGTCTGTGACAGGGTAGTTGTGACAGAGTCTATATGCCTTTCAAGCCTAAAATATTTATTCTCTGGCTTTTTTACAGAAAAAAACTTGCTGCCCCTTTATAGATAACTTATTTTCCAGTTCACAAACTCTTTCTTCATCTCTGTTCTCCTGTTAAAATGGTCTACTGAGTGTTTCACTTTGATTACTGTACTTTTTATATCACATGGATCCTTATACATTTGGCAGGTCATTTTTTCACAGTTTCCTGTCCCTGATATTACTTTCAAACTTTTCTTTTATGTGTTTAAATATAGATTCTGTAGTTTTGATAGATTAAATATGTAAACATTCTGAATGTCTGATAAACTGAAGTCCTTACAAGTCTGTTTCTGTAGTTCATTTTCTGTGTGCTTTCTTTAATTGCACATTGCTCATTATTCTTGAAAAAACCACTGATAGAGATTCCTTGAGGCTCCCCCAAAAGTGTGTTTTTCTAAAGAGAATTTACTTTTGTTCTGTGTTGTGCTGAAACCAAATTCTTTGCAGTGCCCTGGGCTGCCCAAGCTGCAAACTCATGTCAGTGCTGGTTCATGGTGATGATGTCTCAAGTAATTTTTTCTTGGCTTATTTTTCCTTTTGCTAAAAAAATGAGTGATATATTGGAGAAATTCTGCAGTAGACTATATGATCTTTAATGGCAAGAGTGAGTCTCTTTCATGGTTGTTTTTGCCACCCTGCACAGTGCCTGGCCTAATAATTTTTTAATGAATGAATAAATAAATAAATAGATTATGTTGATTAAATTTACAAAATAGTTCTCAACTCTGTGTCTTCACCTCTTTCCCACTCTCATAATCCTAGTTCATGTCCTAATCATTTTTTGTCTGGAGTATTGCAATGTAACATCCCAAATAGTGGTTTTCAGTCAAGAGTGGACTTCAGAATTTATGGGATGTGTTAAAAAATGCACGGTTTTTAAAAATCTGGGGGTAAGTTGAGAAAATCTATAATTTAAATTATTCTGCATGTAATTCTAATATGTGAAAGACACCCTATGCCAACTTGTCTTATCTCTTTTATATCCATCCTCCATATAATCCAACATGGGACTCTGACTACTCTGCTCTCCTACAAAATCCCCACAGTGGTTCTCTGCTGCCCACAGAATAAAATCTAAGCTATTTAGCACTGTTTGCAAGGCCCTCCATCCCCGTTTTGTACTTATCCTCTGGCGACACTCAAATTCATGCAATACTTCTCATGTACCATCTTGTTATCCATGTCTTGTTTTTGTGCATTCCATTCTCTGTGCCCTTTTACAAATATTCCTTTACTGACTTATTTCTACTTGTCTTTCAGGACCCAGCTCAACTCCAGGAAGCCTCCCCATACTAGAAGGCTGAGTTTAGTGCTCCTTCTTCATGCTCTTCTGCTTAATCAGTTTTGTAACCAACTCTGTCACACTGAAAGTATGATCTTGCATCTGACTGTGAGTTCATCAAACGACTTGAGTTGCTTATCTTTGTTAGTCTAGCATAGTTTTCAGAATACAGTAGGAATTTAGTATATATTTTTTGCCCAGAGTATAATATAGAATTACTATATACTTATTGAACTGAACTGTCTCAATTTTCCATTTTAAAATCAGGTATATCTGGGAACGTGGGCAATGTCATCTCTGGAGCTCTTTAAATTCACAATATTTGTGATTATTCTTACTAATAAAATTCAGTTGCTCCCAGTTGTGTGAGGGAGAAGAGATACAATCTAGGGATTAAAATACACATCCCAACTGAAATAGGAAACAAAGTAATTTTCAAATGAGAAAGCAGAAATGAAGTAATTAAGCATCGGGAATCTGCAATCTCAGGAATGGGTATTGTGCAAAGGCTGATTTCCTTACATGGGTTGCTTGGATAAGGGAGGCTCATTCTGTCTACAGAAGTCTGGGCCCCTTTCCCATCCCTCAGATCTGCCTAACTTCTTGAGCAGGCCTCTCAGGGAGATAATGAATATCAAATCTTCCCTCCTAGATAAGATGGTGCTGAAGAAACAACCAGGAATCATGGGCTTGTGTGTGGGTCCCAGGGAAAGCAGGCAGAGAGTGGAAGATGGACAGAGGTTTTGACTTTCTGGCATATAAGAGGTTTTTGCTTCTTCTGCTATGAAACTGGTGTAACTTAATTTCCTGATATTATTCACTCCCTGCTGTCTAGGATTAATCTGGATTTCCCCAAACAATCCCAAATGACAAGACTGACCAAGTCTTCTGCAATTTCACTGGATAGGATCAGAAGGATCCTAGAGTATACTCAGAGCTGGCCGTGTCATAGCTGGCTGCCATGTTCTTCTTAGTACATCTTGCTCAGAAGTTGGGACTGTCATCTCATGCTGGCACCATGACATCCTCCTCAGTTTACAGTTTTATAGCCTTCTAACCAGCGTCAGTCTCAGAACCATGGTCCCATCAGTAAGTACTCAGTAAATGAACGTTGATATGGTTAATGATCATAAAATGGAAGAAAACATGTTGGGTTTTTTTTGGCGCTGTCTCAAATAGCTGTAATCTCCATCCTGTACTAGAAAATAATAACAACAAAAAGAATACAAAGATTATCAGAGAACAAAGAGGTGGCGGAGATAGTATGTCACTCAGGAACCTGCAAAGGGAGACAGCTGCTGTGGAATTCCATTATCTTCGCAAGACCTGTTGCCCTTGAAGGGAGATGATGGCTGATGTCAGCTTTAAAACCATGGCAAGGTCAGTTTGCCAATAAAAGGCTGGAAAAGAAAAGGGAGGGGAGACAGAGCATCCTTGGCAAAAACTAATCTGACACATTGATGAATCAGCGAAGGCTTCTATGTACAGAGCTGCTCTTCTACACAGATTCTTTGGATTCCTGGGAACTGCTAGATGCCAAACTGAAAAAAAAAATCTCTCTTCTAACAGGATCCATCACTTGTGATCAAGCTGCTAACTGGTAGCTGCATAAAATAGCAGAGGGAGGATTCGTAAACTGAAGAACTGGGTTCAAATGACTGTGCCATTTCCGGCTGTGGGTTCTTAGGCAGGACAGTAAACCTCTGTGAGTATGGCTTTCTTATAGGTAAAACACAAGTAAAGTAGGCAAGATTATAGCGATAAATACCAGTGATTAGAATTAATTTCACTATTGGATGTGAAGGTGTATTTTCACATCCAGATGATCATGGGTTGAGGAAATCCTGTCTTTGAATGGGTCGAGGTGGAGAACAAAGTGCCGATGCTGCTGCCAATGAATAAAGCTATTTCCAAGCCCCCTTCCTCCCACCTCACCAAGAACATGCTAATAAATTCAGACTTATGCAGACTGATGTCAGGGCCTGCATTCATTAGCCAATTTAAATCATTTTGTATCTTAAAATAATTATGGCATTTGCAGCACTGTTTTCCAACACATTCGAGGTCTAAAGCGAAATGCCCCAAAGACAACCACATGCGATCCTTGCATTGATTTTACATTTTTAATGAACTTCCCTGTTCCTGGAGCTCTATTGGCATTCCCCCAGCAGCCCAGGTTCTGTTTCATGTTCCTTCATGGATACAGAGGGCAGCCTGTCTGTTTCCTCATCTGCACATGCATTTTAACTTCATCAGAAGTCAGAGGACATGGAGAAGTTATTTCTTCTTGAAAGGTTTATCTTCCGACTCCAAATTACCAACCGTAAACATCTGGTTAAAAAAAAAATCTAAATACAAGGAAATAGCTATATGTGTTTGTTTTTCCACTAAAGGAAGTGGTGTAGGATTTGCCCTGTACTTTAGAGACTTTAGAGACTGAGAGTAACATCCCTTTCCTGAATCCGCCATTCCTATACTGTTCTTTATATTCAGAAAATAGTATTAGAAAGAAAAGCAGGGGGCAAACATCCCTGACTTCATCCAGACTGAACAACCCCAGGGGTGTGAGCCATTTAATAAAGATTACATGTATATACCACTGATAAAGACTTGAGCCAAAAAAAGGGAACACACAAAATGCTCACAGGACCTAGGATTGTGCCACACAATCTTGGGCTAGGCTGTATCTGTTTTGAGGACTTTCCTTCCCATCTCAAATGTTATACATCTGAGTCTTAACAATAATGTCCGATCAGGAAGGCAGACACTATTACTAACAATGGCCTGTAAGCCCCATGGGATCTGGCCCTGCCATGTTATACCACTCTTTTACCTTGCCTACTCAGCTTTCTCTGATCTATCCATATTTACTTCCTTTCTTTTTAAAAAATAATCAATTAATTTGGCTGCGTCAGCTCTTAGTTGTGGCATGCCAGATCTTTCCTTCTCTAGTTGTGGCTCACTGGCTCTACAGCTTTCGGGCTCAGTAGTTGGGGTCTGCAGGCTTAGTTGTCCAGTGGCATGTGGGATCTAGTTCTCCCACCAGGGATTGAACCTGTGTCCCCTGCATTGCAAGGAGGATTCTTAACCACTGGACAACCTGGGAAGTCCCTGACTTCCTTTCTGGGTCTTGAACACGTCACAAGGGTTTCCCGCCTAAGGGCCTTTGTACTGACAGTTCCTTCTATGAAATGCTCTTTCCCTGACTGTTCTCTTCCAAATGGCGATCTCCTTACTGTACAGCTCTCAGCTAATATGCCTTCTTCTTGAAGAAGTCTTCTCTGGTCACTCTGAAGAATCACTGCCCTCATGCTATTCCAACACGTGCCCTAAATTACCTTGCTTTGTTTATTGTTCTTAAAGGCCTGTCATTCTCTGGAACCCTTCCTTTCATTGCTTATTGCTTCTGTCCCCCCCATAGCACAAAAGGGCCATGAGGGAAGGGACCTTGTTTGTCTGCTCCGCTGCTATGTTTCCAGTATCTGGAAGAGTGCCTATTACAGAGTATATGCTAAAAAACTATTTATTGCATGAATTCCAGTTTGTTGAAAGAGGAAACCAAGGCCACAAAGATGAAATGACTTGCTGGGATCTAGTTAGGGCAAAACTCGGACGTCTTTTAGTATTCAGACCTGTGCTTTTCTCTCTAGCCAATGAAATTTATTACTGGCCCTTTGAGTCACTGGGAATTAACATGTTATCCATCAGCATGACACAGGAAGTTGAACTTTCTTGTCTTCAGAGGCAGGCAGCATGCCTCAGATCTAGTCAGTGGAAGGAGTGCCACGTCCCACTGTTGAGATGTGTGTGTTTAAGAACTTAACCCAGGGCTCAGTGGTATTTTTCTGTTGTAGTCTCATAGAGTTTAGGGATTTGGGTCTTGTCTGGAGTGCACTAATTTGGAGAAGCAGCCTGAAAGGCTTGAGTCATGACCAGGTCATTTACTACTAGGTGACCTTGAATGCTGACCTTGAATTATCGACCTCTCTCTATTGGGATGACTTAGGTTTCACAGTTGTCCTGAGCACGCATAGAACAACCAGCCAGGACCAACTGCCGTGGTGGCACAGGCTCAGTGGATGCTTTAAGGCTTTTCTTCATCCAATTTAAAAATGTTTTAAATTTATTTTTGGCTGCACTGGGTCTTCGTTGCAGCATGAGGGCTTCATCTATTAATAGTTGCAGGGAGCAGTGGCTTCTCTTATTGCAGAACGTGGGCTCTAGGTACACAGGTTTCAGTAGCTGTGGTGCATGGGCTTAGTTGCCCCGTCATGTGTGGGAATTTCCCGGACCAGGAATCGAACACGTGTCCCCTGCATTGACAGGTGGATTCTTAACCACTGGACCACCAGGGAAGTCTGTTTCCATCCAACTTTTGATTGAAGCATCCTCCTTTAAGATGTGAGTTGAGTTTCTCTGTCTTGCTCTGTCTCTGTCTCTTTCAAGTTGACCAAGTGTCTAGAAACCCACTTTACCATAAACACAAGTGGTTTGTTGATATTTGGTGATTAACTAATGATGACAGAAAGGAAGATGGTGAATCTCTGGGGTGACTGCACCGCTTACACTCAATATTTATCATGTAGAGCTGATTTATGTCACACTGGGGAAGAGAACTAAGAAAATGTGACTGCCTCAGGGCAGGTCATGGGTAGATGGAGATTCTTTGTCATCATCAACACTGGCCACATGCCTACAGCTACCAGCATGGAGAAAGCAGCTCAGGACAGGCCAGAAACTCCATCTTTGGGCCAAGGTGAGAGGATAGAGCTAAGACAGTGCCTGAGAGGCAAAATGAGAGATGTCCAGGAGGTGAGTTCAAATTCCAGGTCGCCAAGTCAAATTTCGCAGGAAAGGTTTATTCTGAAGGTCTCCTTGTACACTCTGGAGCTTTGAAGCACAGCAGATTTGGGATAGAGTTGCAACAGAGGAACTCTAGAATTCCAGGCTGAGAAAAGAGACAGTGTTTAAGAAAATGATGCTCTGGATAAAAAACAAGTTCCTACTGTAGAGCTCAGGGAACTATATTCAGTATCCTGTGATAAACCATAATGGAAAATAATATGAAAAAGACTATGTGTGTGTGTGTATATATATATGTATAACTGAGTCACTTTGCTGTACAGCAGAAATAAAGCAACATTGTAAATCAACTATAGTTCAATAAGATAAAATTTAACAAATGATGCTCTACCTCTTTGAAAACACTGGATAATGTTAACAGGGAAGAAATTCAGTAGATGTTATGGGTGAGCTCCACCCGCAGGCTTCTAACCAGGTGCAAGAAGATGACCTTCTTCTGCACAGAGTTATGAGGAGGAGAATTGTTGTGGGAAAGCATGTGTTAAACTCCCCAAATACTAGCTGTTTTTATGGGGATGATTTTGTTGTGAGGATGGCTGACGCAGGAAAGCTGTCAGAACAAAGTGGGTTGTTCTTCAAACACTTGGTCCTGCCTTTGCTTCAGGCTCTCAGAGCTCAGTGACTTACTCAGCTGTAAATAAACTGAGATGCTCTGGCTTGGCTTCCTCCCCTCTCTGCCCCTCTCCCCGCCTTGAAAATGTCAAAAAGGAATTGAATGAAGGGAGACAAACCAAGAGGTGGAAATGTGCTAAAGAGACTTTTACACTTGGAAACTGCCTCTAAACAGTACTGCTCAGAGGTAAACCAGTTCAAAAAACAAAATATATATATATATATATATATATATATATCTGAGTATTAACACAGTGAATCAAACAACAGAGAATCTATTGGGATGATGTGGGATAGGCTTCTTTCCTCATTAACAAGCATGATCTCTGATGAAAGCATTTATTTGACTCCATGGAATTCTGGAAAGTGAAGTGTTAGTCGCTCAGTCTTGTCTGACACTTTGGGATGCCCATGGACTGTAGCCCACCAGGCTCCTCTGTCCATGGAATTCTCCAGGCAAGAATACTGGAGTGGGTAGCCATCCCCTTCTCTAGGGGATCTTCCTGACCCAAGGATTGAACCTGGGTGTCCTGCACTGCAGGCAGATTCTTTACTGTCTGAGCCACTGGGACAGAGAAATAACAGCCTCAGTGAACTGAGAGAAGGCACCAAGTTTTGTTCTGGCTCAGACCACTTTGCTTGCTGGCAGCATGTAGGTGAACAAAAATAAAGATGATCCCACAGACGAGTGGGATGGATCAGCTCAAACGTTGCAGGAGAATATCTGTCCTGTTCTGGAAGGAGACGATTGTAACCGCTCCAGCTCCTACCGCACCCCTAGGTCCACCTGTCATTTGATTTGATATCTTCATTCACCGTATCAACCCTCTCATCATCTCCCCTTTATCTCCTGCTCTGGGGCTTAATTCATTGGCCGACATTCTTATTCTCTTTACTAACAGGCAATCAATATTACATCATCCATTCCTCCGTGATTCCTCTCACACCATGAGATATATTTAAGCACATTCCACTGGGACTTGTTTTTCAGCTCCTCGATGCCTGGCAAAGTGAAGCTGTAAGACTGCTATGCAAAAGACTGAAATCTGATTGGATGGCAGCCCAGACAGCCTGTGTCCAGCAACGCTCTCCTCTCCTTTCTGTGAGCTGGTGGCATCCCTGGCCAGTTACTTGTGCTTCCACCCAAGATGACCTGGAGGACGGCATGGCAACCCACCCCAGGATTCTTGCCTGGAGAATCCCCATGGACAGAGGAGCCTGGCGGGCTAGTCTGTAGAGTCGCACAGGGTTGGGATAGGACTGAAGCGACTTAGCATGCAGGCACGCACCCAGGATGAATTAAAATGAACAATGGGGGAGGAGAAATAACAAAGTAATTAGAATTGTCCATTAATTAAAAGAGCTTGATGTGGCTCTCTGACATGCAATGGATCATGTCATTGTCAACACAGGAATTTATTATCAGGAGGCCAGTGTTTGGGGTAAAAACGAAACAAGCAAAGCAAAAAGAAAAAACAGAATCACAGTACCACAAGAATTCTCCATCTTGGTCTGGGTACTGTGTATATTTTGGGTTGAATAACTCTTGGTTGTGGGGGTGTCTTGGGCATTTTAGGGTGTTTAATTACTGACTCTTTAACTATTTGCATGTAGTCTCCACAGACTACACGCCAGTAGTACTCCCTGCCCAAGCTGTGACATCCCAAAATGACTCCAGACATAATCAAATATCCCCCGAGGAGCAACTTGCCCCTGGTTAAGGACCACTAACAGTACAGCAACTAAAACACAGCCAGTGGCCCCTTTATGTCCTGCATCATCTTTTCCCCGTGACTGCTTGACAGAAGCTTGATATTTAGACGGGAAGCTGAAGGCAGTTGGTAGTTTAAGAAAGAGAATAAATAGTGGACACCTTTTCAAATCGTCGTGACTTAACCATGTCCTTTGGAATTCGGGGCTGTCTGCTCTGACTCTGAACATTAAGAAGAGAACATGGCCTTGGTGAAAGCCTAGACACTGCTTCCAATGGAAGGGTTTTCAGCTGTTTCTAGATAACAACTGACCTTTAAGATAAATTTCTCTTCCAGAATTTTTTTTTTCCTTCATGAATTAGTTCTCTTTGCCTTGCCTTTCACTGCAGCCAAATGGTACTTAATGGATCTTTGAAATTTAATATCATATCCTATGTTGCTAGACTTTCTGAAGCTTAATAAGAATGCTTTGAAATGATTTTGAAATAGAATTTGAGAGGACAATGGGCTTTATTTTTGTTCGTGTTAAGCGTTTTCTCTGCTATTTTAGTGGATGAGCAATCTGATAGGCTTCCCTCTCTCCCTTTCCTCCTCTTTTTCTTCATGAAGGATGATGGAATTAATAATGTTACAGAACTTTACATGCACTTAGCAGTTTATCAACCATAACCAGCTAATCCACAGGAACCCGGCAGGAGGAAGGCTTGTTATTGGATACACAGGAATGATTCCCACATCTTTCATTTTCACTTCCGTAAATAGACCCATAGTTCCTGGCACTCCAAGGCTCTCAGTACACCTCTCTTGAATAAATGGTCTTTTCGAGTATTATGACAAATGGTTCCTATTTTTTTTATTAGCTGACTCAAAAAAAATCCATGCTGACCTGCAATATTTACACTAGCCCTGTTTCCTCCTCTAAAGCTAGGGCTGGACGTGGAGTAGGGACCTCAAAACCATTTCTTGAAGGGAGCATAATGCAAGCAGCTGCTCTGACTACTAGCCCCTTCTTCAGTACCAAGGATTTGCACATGCGTTTTCTTTGCAAGAACCTTGCACTATAGAGGGCTGCTACTGCTACTGCTAAGTCGCTTCAGTCGTGTCCGACTCTGTGCAACCCCACAGACGGCAGCCCACCAGGCTCCCCCGTCCCTGGGATTCTCCAGGCAAGAACACTGGAGTGGGTTGCCATTTCCTTCTCCAATGCAGGAAAGTGAAAAGTGAAAGTGAAGTCACTCAGTCGTGTCCGACTCTTTGCGACCCCATGGACTGCAGCCTAACAGGCTCCTCCGTCCATGGGATTTTCCAGGCAAGAGTACTGGAGTGGGGTGCCAGATTAAAAAACCAAAAAACGGTTGATTTAATATTTTTGAACTTTTTATTTTATATTGGGGCATAGCAATTAACAATGTTGTCATAGTTTCAGGTGGACAGCAAAGGGACTCAGTCATACGTATACATGTATCCATTCTCCTGGGAAAAAGATGTTGATACTTCATTTCACAAGTGCAGAAGCAGCCAAATTGCCTTTATTCATAAGCAAGGGCACGTCAAAGCTGGAATTTATTAGAGCTTAAACATAACTATTCAAAGAGAGAGACCAGGTCTCTATTCTGTTGTGGTTTTAAACTAGATTATCAGCATTTTCTCTGATTTTAACATCATTTTGTAATCTTTTGTCTGACTTACTAGCCCACAAGGAAGCTTATAATGATTATTTTAACCAGATTGAATGCTCCAAGAGGGCAGAAATCATTGTGTCTGATTTGCTAGTATAGACCCTGGCACATAGAAGGCAATCAATAAAAATTTTTTCAATAAATTTGTTAAAAGACTTTGTGTATTGACAAAACCCTAAGACCTTCCATATCAAGAAAGCGGTAACCTGGAGAGCAGATACAAATATTAAGGCCCTGGAAGGCATGTTGGTTGCTTTATATGAATATAAATAAAGTGTCAACCTGGCTCCTTCCTCTCTCTCGGGTGAGTCTGATTAGTTTAAGTTGGGCATTCTGAATTACTCTCACTTCAGGAGCACCAACGAATTTATTTTTCCAGTGAGTAAAGCTGAGGATGGATCATGGACCTTGATAACTCCACGAGACTCTGAGGAACCAAAGCATTATTAATCTTTCTTCTCTTTTAAATTCAACACACACATCCTAAGATACAGATGTAAATTTGCTTAGTTTTGTGGGTACGCTTTCCTTATCCCTGTCACCTTACCTGGGTCTTGGAGCCGGTGGCTTGGAAACCCTTTGGTGTTCCTGGGAGTGGAACTAAATCCCTGATGTAGGAAGAGCCCCCCTGAGGCTGACACCTCCCTCCTCCACCCTCTGGGCCTTCACGAATGGATGATGGAATTCAGCGCCTCCTTCCTGTCAAGACTGTCTCCACTCATGGTGAGGGGGTTTAGAAAGACTACAGCTCTGGCTGTTGCCATCGAGCCAGGAGGTAAATCAGGGGGACCATTGCCTGCCCTGTCATCCAGACCCTTCCCTGAGCCTGTCTCCTCCTGGTTTGGGCTGGGAAGTGGTGTCCTTCCTCTGGCCATCCTATTCCTTGCCCAGGTCCCAGTTTTCTAAAGTCTGGGAAGCAAACTTCTGTGAAGAGACTGCTTACAGTGAAAAGAAATTATTGGCAATTACTGCCAATTATTGGCAAAATCCCAGGGACCAAGTCCTAGATGCCCTATTCTAGCTGACCAATGGTCTTGTGGATTCAGTAAAAACCACAGGCCTCTGAATGAAAGCTCTTTGAACTTATTAAAATGTTGAACCCATTGAAATGTGGGACCCACTTTTCCTTATAGATTAAGACTGAGTATCTATAAAGTTGTGTGGGGACTTCCCTGGTGATCTAATGGTTACAGCTCTGAGCTTCCATTGCAGAGGACACAGGTTCAGTCCCTGATCACTGAACTAAGATCCCGCATGCCTCACAATGTAGCCAAAAATAAATAAATAAATAAATAAAATGAGAGCTTCACTTTAAAAATGAAATAGCCATGTGGCTCCTCTAAAATGGTTGCTCGCAATCATGGGCAATATTCCCCCCAGGGGACATTTAATAAAGTCTGAAGAACTTTCCGGTTGTCACAGCTGAAACAGTGGGTGAACTAC
>NW_011494607.1:7358957-7359883 GCF_000754665.1 Bison bison bison
GCAACACGCCAGGCCTCCCTGTCCATCACCATCTCCAGGAGTTCACTTAGACTCACGTCCATCGAGTCAGTGATGCCATCCAGCCATCTAATCCTCTGTTGTCCCCTTCTCCTCCTGCCCCCAATCCCTCCCAGCATCAGTCTTTTCCAATGAGTCAACTCTTCAGATGAGGTGGCCAAAGTACTGGAGTTTCAGCTTGAGCATCATTCCCTCCAAAGAAATCCCAGGGCTGATCTCCTTCAGAATGGACTGGTTGCATCTCCTTGCTGTCCAAGGGACTCTCAAGAGTCTTCTCCAACACCACAGTTCAAAAGCATCAATTCTTCAGCGCTCAGCCTTCTTCACAGTCCAACTCTCACATCCATACATGACCACTGGAAAAACCATAGCCTTGACTAGACGGACCTTTGTTGGCAAAGTAATGTCTCTGCTTTTCAATATGCTATCTAGGTTGGTCCTAACTTTCCTTCCAATGAGTAAGTGTCTTTTAATTTCATGGCTGCAGTCACCATCTGCAGTGATTTTGGAGCCCCAAAAAATAAAGTCTGACACTGTTTCCACTGTTTCCCCATCTATTTGCCATGAAGTGGTGGGACCGGATGCCATGATCTTCGTTTTCTGAATGTTGAACTTTAAGCCAACTTTTTCACTCTCCTCTTTCACTTTCATCAAGAGGCTTTTTAGTTCCTTTTCACTTTCTGCCATAAGGGTGGTGTCATCTGCATATCTGATGTTATTGATATTTCTCCCCGCAATCTTGATTCCAGCTTGTGTTTCTTCCAGTCCAGCGTTTCTCATGAAGTACTCTGCATATCAGTTAAATAAGCAGGGTGACAATATACAGCCTTGACGTACTCCTTTTCCTATTTGGAACCAGTCTGTTGTTCCATGTCCAGTTCTAACTGTTGCTTCCTGACCTGCATACA
>NW_011494607.1:7359983-7378041 GCF_000754665.1 Bison bison bison
GATCCAGTGGATGTTGGCAATTTGATCTCTGATTCCTCTGCCTTTTCTAAAACCAGCCTGAACATCAGGAAGTTCATGGTTCACATATTGCTGAAGCCTGGCTTGGAGAATTTTGAGCATTACTTTACTAGCGTGTGAGATGAGTGCAATTGTGCGGTAGTTTGAGCATTCTTTGGCATTGCCTTTCTTTGGGATTGGAATGCAAACTGACCTTTTCTAGTCCTGTGGCCACTGCTGAGTTTTCCAAATTTGCTGGCATATTGAGTGCAGCACTTTCACAGCATCATCTTTCAGGATTTGGAATAGCTCAACTGGAATTCCATCACCTCCACTAGCTTTGTTCATAGTGATGCTTTCTAAGGTCCACTTGACTTCACATTCCAGGATGGACAGAAACCAAGAATGCTGCTAAATACCCCATACTGCGAAGCTCAGCTCCCAAAAGCTGCAGGCAAAGGACAACAAAAAGGCCCACGGAGATCAGAGTTTGTTTAGGTGTGCTGAATGAAGTCTTTTCAATGTTAATAAGTTCAAAGAGCTTTCACTTACAGGCCTGTGGTTTATACTGAATCCACAAGGTGGTAGGTCAGCTAGAATAGGGCATCTGGGAGTTGGTCACTGGGATTTTGCCAATAATTGTAGCATGAGACCTGGCACATGGGGTTCTTCATAAATATTTACTGAACTAAGTACCATGTTGGGGTATTGTGTCTCTTTTAAGAAGCGACTAGGTTGGTTAACTTGTGAGAAGGGAACAAATGTGATGTCAAAAGAGTTCAAGGTAGGGCAGAGCTGGGAGGCCAGTGAGGCCATGGGACTTCTTGGGCTGGCCGTCCAGTAGGGTTTGAAGGATTTGAGGACCAGCGCTTCAGCCACCTGCGGCAGCTACCCCTGAGATGATAATGAGGTCAAGATCCCAGTGCACACAGAAATGGCCCCAACACACTCCCACCCCTTGCTCTGTGGAGAGCCTCATGGGCCAAGGATTCGGCACCTTCAGTGGCTCTGGGGGAGCCTGGGAGAGGGCAAGTCATCAGTGCTTCGGGGGCCAAGTTCTGAAGATCAAAACCTGTCTGGATGGGGCCTTTTTGATATTCTAGAAAGTTTTTCTCTTCCAACCTCTCTCCTCACTGTTTACACGTTAGTTTTGCTATTGTTGGTTCTGATATATCAAGCTCTATTATAAAGTCGTCAACCACTCCCTGTATCTTCCCAAAGTCCAGACTTTTTGCTCATAGAGTGTACAGAGCTCTCAGTATTCTGACACCGCTGCCCCTTTTCTTGTCCTTATTTTTTCTCATTATCGTCTCTCCTTTGATCCTTTTTCCTTTCCATTCTAACATGAACTGTAGCCCGCCAGGCTCCTCTGTCCATGGAATTTTCCAGGCAAGAATACTGGAGTGGGTTGCCATTTCCTTTGCCAGGGGATCTTCCTGACCCAGGGATTGAACCCATGTCTCCTGCTTTGGCAGGCTGATTCTTTACCACTGAGCCACCAGGAAAGCTCTACACATGCCCAAATTTTCAGGCAAATTGGACTATTTGCTTTTTCATGATCAAGTCTCTGAATTCTCTCCTCAGAGCCATCAACCTAGGGTAGACAAACAGTGTCATCTACTGGCCACCACGTTGTCCTCTCCGTGGCTGACCTTGCTTGGTCCTGCGTCTTTCTCTGTTTACAGTGTTCATTTTCCAGGGGTCCTTCTGCTCCCATATATATGTAAATCATTCAACACTTATGGAGTCAGAAACCCAGAATAAATACCTACTTCCTATCTACTGCTTGCATAGGGGATGTGTGTGAATTAAAGAGATAATGCTGTCTGCAAAGTGCTTTCATCTTCCCAGAACAAGCTGTGTTCCTTCAAAGCATTATTCAGATTTCACATTGGCACCCACGTGTGCTTAGCATAGAAAGGAAGACCCAGCCTGCTGACAGCAGGGGCCTCGGCGCTTTGCTGAACTGTGGTCTGAGCTGAGGTAGGTATTTATGTCATTGTGTATGCTCTTGAGTTTCTTATTTACTTCAGATTCCAGTTTTAAGTTTAATGGAAGGCTTTCTCTGTCATGCTGCTGTCTCATGTCAGACACATTTCCATCTACAGGAGGTAGAGACTTTGAGGGTGCTAATGAAATCCCACTTTTATGAAGGGTTTGGTTAGATCTATCATTACTCTTTTCCATTATGGAAATGCACTTTCTTTTTAATATGGTGAAAATACATTAGGAAACTTCAGTCCTCAAATAGAAAGTGTGACAGTTCAGGTGGACCAGTTTATAATATGATCAAGAATCTGAGTGGCCTTGTTCATCAAAGGCAAGAACAAGAGAAGGAGAAGGAAAATTCCTCAAAAATGGGAGCACAATTAAAAGGAAACCTTATTCTATGCACAGAATCTTTGCTTTTCTGGATGTCACAGCCTAGGGTTGAAAAACAAAAGTAAGAAAGAGGAGGGTTTGTAACAATAGCAATAGAAACAGTATTCCTCTGGGGACTTTCCTAGTGGTCCAGTAGTTAGGACTTTCCCTTCCAACGCAGGGGGTGCAGGTTTGATCCCTGGCTGGGGAGCTAAGATCCCATATGCCTCACAGCCAAAAATATATAAAAAAGAAGCTATACTGTAACAAATTCAATAAATACTTTAACAAATGGTCCTCATTAAAAAAGAAAATCTTCGAATACAAAACCAAAAACCCCAACAACAGAAAAATCAATATTCTGCCGGCAATGCCTACCACCCAATATGGGATTTTCAAAATATTTTTGAAGCTCCCTTCCAACCGCTCTCCTACTGCTGAGAGCTTTAGGGACTATCTCTTGTGTGATCCTAGACCCAGTTCTTAGAGATACCATGTTGTATTCTTCATTTCCCCCATGACCTGAAGAGGGCTACTGAGGCCTGTCGTGGCTGGAGAGGCCTGCCCGTGTGGCCCACTAGTCCCCAAGCTGTGGCCACAGATATCTGTGCAGAGAACTTTAACTGCCATGGCTAACCTTGACCTTCCTGTGTTGTACCAGATTTTGTGCTGAAACGCTTGTAAGAATCCTTTTCCCTAGTTAGGCATTACTCAATGACTTGCATAACAAAATAGTGATTTTTTGTACCCCCAATTAGAGAGGCTTGTGTTTTTGGCTACTGTTTTTTGCTTGCTTTTTGACTGTTTTTGAAAGCAGCCCTTCATTTCAATCCCCTCATCAGAAAATTCAGGGTGGGTTTTGCTTCTGTTACAGCAGTAGTAAGACACTGCTGTACCAAAATATTTCGTGTTTCCTCTGTCCTGGGCATTGTTATTAGACCAAACTTATGTGCCTTAATTGTCTTTATCTTAGGATGAATTCTTTCCCAGAAAGCCACAAGACTTATTACACAAATAGATACACAGTGGATTGGCCCTGCCAGGCTTATCTTGGTATATTAAGCTGAACAGGGAGTAGGACTAACCTGGGACTCATATTACATACAGAAGACAGCAATCCATGGATCTTTTAGTTCCAGACAGAACGTAGGCTTAAAGCACCAAGTCCTGAGGTTTATTAGTTTTAATTAGAACTTGTTTGATCAACAGGGACCCCCTTGAGTTCACAAACCAATAGCTGATGCTACTGATACAGGTCCTGAGGACAGCTGGAATTCTGGGGAGCTTTCCTTTGGCAACCTCTGCACCCAGAAACTGCGCTTTCTGTCTCTTACAGGCTGCATGTTCTCCTTTCTGCTTTTACAATCTCCGCTTCCTTTTGCTCTCTGTTTATCAAATGGCCAGCAGCCCAGATCAATGTATTTTCCACAGGTCCAGCTAAATACAGCCCCTGTCAATGATAACTTTCATGAAAGAGACTGTGATTAGGCACCAGCTGGCCAGTAGAAGGATTGGTTTGGGTTTGGATGTCCACTCTGCTTGGGTCAGAAGTTTCTGTTGTTGTTCAGCTGATCTGTCATGTCCGACTCTTTGTGACCCCATGGATGGCAGCACACCAGGCTTCCCGATCCTTCACTATCTCCTGGAGTTTGCTCAGACTCATGTCCATTGAGTTGATGATGCCATCCAACCATCTCAATCTCTGTCATCCCCTTCTCCTCCTGCCCTCAATCATTCCCATCATCAGGGTCTTCTCCAATGATTCTGCTCTATAGCAGGTGGCCAAAGTATTGGAGCTTCAGCTACAGTACCAGTCCTTCCAATGAATATTCAGAACTGATTTGCTTAGGATTGACTGGTTTGTCTTCTTGCTATCCAAGGGAGTCTCAAGAGTCTTCTCCAGCACCACAGTTCAAAATCATCAATTCTTCGACACACAGCAGAAATTTCTGAGGGTATGTCATATATATAGACATTGTTTCCCCCAGCCCCTCCAAACGGGAATTTGAGAATGAAGCCATGGGAAGGATGATTACTATACTGTGGAAGGGCCAGGCTTGTGCTACAAAGTGTTTTCCCAAAGCAGATATTCAATAAAGGATTATATTTGGTGAATCAAAGGGTCCCTGTGCTCTTGGACCCTAGGACCCAGATGGAAATTGGTTGTGTTATAAATTAGATTTGGTTTTCTATGGGGCAAGGACACACCACTAAAGTTTTCACATTAGGAAGGATTTCAGGTTTCTGAAATCCTTCCTAATGACAAACTTAAAAAATAGTAAGGTGGCTAAGGGTATAACCCACTCCTGCCAGTACTGGGTTAATAGATTTTCAGGCAGAATCTTCTAATCCTTCTGGATATAGTTTCTTTCTCAAGAGGGTTTAGGCACTGGAGGAATAAATAACACTGAGAAACTTCGGGTTCTCTTCAGCTGGTGCTCTAGCTGCACTGCCTTTTAAAAGCCACTGTGATTAACAGCTTTGAAATGTTTTTAATGAGCATTTCAGTCTGGGTTTACATATCCTTCAAAGAGTTAAGATTTCACCCAGGAGGTTTCGGAACTGAATTAGCATGTGTGCTTATTATTGCCTGAATCTGTAGCAGCAGACTTGCTGAGTTTTTAGCTGAGAGGCAGGCGGCTGTTAGGCTTAGGGCTTTGAGGGGTTTGATTCAATCAGGGCCCTAGGATGGCAGGAGAGTAGTGAGAGCTGTTGGTCCAAATAGGAGGCATGACTTTAGCACCTGCTCAGATTCACAACTTGGGCACTGAGCATCCTACAGTGGGTTGATGTAGAGATAGAAGTGGTGGGAGTTTGGGTGGGGGAATCTGATGTATGACAGAAAGGTGCTTTTATCTCTGATGGACATTTCTCTTTTTTAGGAAGGTCAATAGCTTTTTATTTGCTATTTTTTAATTGGAATATAATTGCTTTACGATGTTGTATTAGTTTCTGCTATATGACAATGTGAATCAGCTGTAAGTACACATATATCTCCTGTCTCTTCAGCCTCTGTCCCACTCCCTATCCCACCCCTTGACGTTCTCTCTCGTATTAAAGCAGTAATCCCTGCCCTTTTATTAATTTTACTTTAGAAATACCTATGTAGTGTTTGCTGTATGCTAGATACTGAACTAAATGCTTTAGAAATTTTGATTCATCTCATCCTCATGACTAACTCATGCTGCTGCTGCTAAGTCACTTCAGTCATGTCCGACTCTGTGCAACCCCATAGATGGCAGCCCACCAGGCTCCTCTGTCCCTGGGATTCTCCAGGCAAGAAAACTGGAGTGGGTTGCCACTTCCTTCTCCAACTAACTCATGAGATAGAAACAACTATGATTGTTTTACAGATGAAGAAAGTGAGGTTTTGAGTGGTTAAAGAACATGCTCAAGGTTACCCCCCCCAGTTAGGGATGGAGTTAGGATTTGAAACCAGACAGCCTGCTCTAGCATATAGGTTCTCAATGCCTATGCTAGGTGTAATGACTCTCATGGAATTACTAACATCTTAATCAGACTAAACTTATCATGAACCTTTTCAGTGTCAGCCAGAGTACTCAGGAGTGCATGGGTAGGTGGAAATATGAAAGCAGTGGGTCTTGACTGGAAGGTAAGTAAGGATGGAAGGAGGGGAGAGTAATACAGAGAATTAGGGAAGAGACATTCAAGGAGGGGAATTGAGAAACACCATGGATAAGATTTATTCACCTCACAATTTCACTGTGAACAAGCTCCTAAACCCTTAACATTTTTACAAGAAAGTTTAACATACATACATACCAAAAGAACCCTCCCTAGAGGGAAGCTATGTAACACAGCCAATTAGCTGTGTTAGTCCAACCATTAGTCCAACGTTCCCTCCACTGGACTACAGTGCTTGTATAATATGGTATATTTTGAAATGTAAACTTAGGCTTATTGCCCTTGTGTATATCTTTGTATACTTTACCCTTCCTTCATTCAGTTGGTGGCCTGCCTTGCCTTGAAGAAGAGTTAATACAGGAAAAACAGAGGGAAAGAGAGAAAATATATTTGAGTTTCAAGAGCAAAGACATTTTAAAACACCTTTATTGACAGAAAGAAAGTTAGTTGCTCAGTCAAGTCCAACTCTTTGTTAATCCCATAGACTTCAACCCATCAGAATCTTCTGTCCATGGAATTCTCCAGGCAAGAATACTAGAGTGGATTGCCATTCCCTTCTCCAAGGGATCTTCCTGATCCAGGGATCAAACCCAGATCTCCCACATTGCAGGCAGTTTCTTTGCAGTCTGAGGCATCAGAGAAGCCGTTATTGACATAAACCATACATATTTAAAGTGCATAATGAATTCTGACAAACATATGCACCAAAAAACCATCATCACAATCAAAGTTGTAAACATATCCATCACCCCAAAGTTGCTCTGTGCTTTTTTGTAATCCTCCCTGCCTTGTTTGCCTAGACAGCCCTGATCTGCTTTCTGCCACTATAGATTAGCTTGCAGGTTTTCAAGAATTTTATGTAAAGAGAATCATACAGTACTTTGTCTAGCTCTATTTCCCCTCTATTTCACTGAGCATAATTATTTTGAGAATCATCCAGGTTATTGTATCAATAGAACATTTGTTTGCATTGCTTAGCAGTAATTCTCAGCCTAATTGTATGACTATACCATGGTGTGTTCATTCACCTGTTGATGAACAATTACATTGTTTTCAGGTCTTGGCTAGTATAAAAAAGGCTGCCATAAACATTGGTGTACACGTCTCTGTATGGAAACATGCTTTTATTTCTTTGGGTCAATACATAGGAGTAGAATGAGTCACATAGTAGGTGCATGTTTCATTATCTATGCAACTATTGAACCGTTTTCTAAGGAATTTGCCCATTTTATATTACCACCAGCAGTGTGTGAGAGTCGTAATTGTTCCCTTGCCAACACATAGTAAGTCAGTCTTTTAACTGCAGACACTGTAATAGGTATATATTGGTATCTGATTATGGTTTTATTTGCATTTCTCTAATGATTCATGGTGTTGAGGATCCTTTCTTATTTTCACTTGCCATCTTTTTTGCTGAAGTACATATTCAATATTTTTGCCCATTAAAAATGATTATTTTTGAAACCTACTATTTTCCATTTAGTATTTTCAGACTGTGATTGACTCATGGGTAACTGATTGAGTACTGAGAATTCTTTAAATATTACGGACACAAGCCTTTTATCATCTATTCAATTAGCAAGGGTGGGAGGGAGGCTCAAGAGGTAGGGGATCTATGTATACATATACCTGATTCACGCTGTTGTACAGGAGAAACTAACACAACATTGTAAAGTAATTATACTCCAATAAAAAGAAACAAATAAAATTAGCAAATATTTTCTCCCAGCTTGTGGATTGGCTATATTTTCATCCTCTTAAAAATGTCTTTTGAAGAGCAGAAATTCTTAATTTTAATTAAATCTTACATATCAGTTCCTTCCTTTATGGAAAAGCTCATGTTCAGTTGATCAGTCGTGTTCTACTCTTTGGAACCCTTTGAACTGTAGCCTGCCAGGTTCCTCTGTCCATGGGATTCTTCAGGCAAGTAGGGAGTGGGTTGCCATTCCTTACTCCAAAGGATCTCCACAACCCAGGGATTGAACCCATATCTCTTGTACTGCAGGCAGATTCTTTACCTCTGAGCTACCGGGAAAGCCTGGATAGTGCTTTTAGTACTATATTAAGAAATTTCTGCCAACTCAAGGTCACAAAGATTTTCTTCAATGTTTTCTTCCAGAAGTTTAATAATTTTAGGCTTTATATTTAAATCTATGATCCATTTTAAGTTATTTTTTAATTTAGTGAAAAGTATAAATTGAAGTTTATTTATTTGCCTGTGGATATCCAATTGCCCTATTACTCATTTTGGAAAAGACTATCCTTTCTCCACTGAATTAGCTTTGTCAAAAATTATCTGTTCCTGTGTAGTACACCTATTTTGTTCCATTGTTCTGCTTGTCTATCTTTTCACCAATATTGTAATGCCTTGATATCTGTAGATGTGTGTAAGTCTTGAAATCAGGTGCTATAAGCCCTTCATCTTTACTTTCCTTTAAAATTTTGTTTTGTTTTATTATTCCAGATTCTTTGTGTGTGGTGTGTGTTTCCATATGAATTTTAGAATCAGCTTGTCAATTACTACCAAAAAAATTTTCTGGATTTTTGACTGAGGTGGTATTGAATCTATAGATGAATTTAAGAAGAATAAATATTTTAACAATATGTCTTCTGACTCAAGAACTAGGTAAATCTCTTCCCTTTTCAAGTTTATATTTAATAATCAATGATAAATGTTTTATTTGTGTAAGACCATCACATCTTTTGTCAGACTTATCCCTAAGTATCTTGTATTTTTAGTGTTTTTGTAACTGGTATTCTTAAAATTTCAGTTCATGATGGTCATTGCTAAGGTAGAAATAGTTCTTTTTGTATACTTATTGTATCCTGTAACCCTAAGCTCATTTATGAGATTTTACATAGCCAATCATGTCAGTTATGAATAAAGACAGTTTTATTTTCCTCTCCAATACAAATGCCTTTTATTCCTCTTTTTGGCCTTATTTTATTGTCTAGAATTTCTAACACAATGTTGAATGAAGTGGCAAGAACAGACTTCTTGCCTTGATCCTGAGCTCAGGGGAAAGCATTCAGTCTACCATTGTTAGGTATGATATTAATTATAGGTTTCTTATAACCATCCTTTATCAGACTGAAGAAATTGCCTTCTCTTCAAAGTTAGCAGAATTTTTTCTTTTCGGGGATGGATTTTGGATTTTTTTCTTGGACTTGGGGTTTGTTGAAATTCTGGGATGGTTGAGTTTGTTGTATTCATCAAATTTGGATAATTTTCACTATTTAATCAAATTTTTTTTTCTATCCCTCTATTTCTCTCATCTCCTTTGGCAACTCCAATTTCACATATACTGGGGTGCCTGAAACTATCCACAAGTCTCTGATTTTTGCTTCATTTCTTTCTGTTTTTTTTTCTTCTTATGCTTCATATTTAGATAGGTTCTATTATTATATCTTCAGTTCACTAAGCTTTATGTCTGTAATGGCTGCATATCACTGCTGAGTCTCTTAGTCACGTCTGACTCTTTGTGACCCCATGGACTTTAACCCATCAGACTTCTCCAGGGGATCTTCCCGATCCAAGGATAGAACTTGAGTCTCATATCCTCTGCATTTCAGGCAGATTCTTTATCCACTGAGCCATCAGGGAAGCCAAATGGCTAATCTGCCAATAATTTTATCCAGTGTATTTTTCATCTCAGACATTATAATTTTCATCTCTGGAAACTTTGTCTTTTTTATGTCTTCCAGGTTTCCACTTAACATGTTTAATTGTTCTTCTAGTTTCTAGAACATATGGAAATCCATTATAGAAATGTTTTAAAATTTTAGGTACTAACTAACTCTGTTTTATTACAGAGTCAGTTTAGATTTTTTGTTATTGTTTTTAATCTACAGTTATCACTTATCTTTCCCTGTTTTTTTGTGTGCCCAGTAATTTTTTATTAGATGCCAGATGTTGCAAATTTCACCTTGTTAATTGGTGGATAGTTTTACTCCTGTAAATACTACTGAACTTTTTTTTCCTGGGAACTGGTTGAGTTACTTGCGAACACTTTTGTGCTTTCGAGTCTTTCTTTGAAGCTTTTTTGTGTGTGTGCATACTAAGTTGCTTCAGTCGTGTCCAGCTTCTTGCAACCCTATGGGCCATGGCCTACTGGGCACATCTGTCCATGGAATTCTCCAAGCAAGAATACCAGAGTGAGTTGCCAATTCCTCCTCCAAGGGATCTTTCTGACCCAGGGATCAAACTCAAGTCTCATATCTCCTGCATTTGCAGGCAGGTTCTTTTACCACTAGCCCTACTTGGGAAGCTCTTTAAGCTTTTTTAGGTAAGACCAAAGCTGGACAGGGAAGCCTGGCATGCTGCAGTCCATGGGGGTCACAAACAGTTGGATACAGCTCAGTGACTGAACCAAACTGAAAGCTGCCAAATTACTGTGGCTAATTTTTCTCCACTATGGAGGCAAAACCCTTCTTTGTACTCTACAGATACCCTGTGAATTATGAGGTTTTTCCCCCTATGACTGGTGGGAACAGGAACTATTCTAGGTTCCTTTTCTATTCCCAATTCTTTGCTTCTTTCAGGTGACTCTTTCCCTGACTTTTCAGGTAGCTGTCTCACACCTACACTCATCAGTACTCAGCTGGAACATCTTCATACCTCTTGAGTTCGTACTCTGTGTGGTACTCTTCTGCAGTATGCTGCCCTGTGAATTCCAACACTTGGTCTTTCTGAACTCCCAGCTTCATCTCTTCCAGTTCTCCTGGGCTCCCTTTGGATCTCCATGTGTTGCAGCATGGAAACTCTCCAAGTTAGCAAGCTAGTGCAATTGAGGGGGATCCTCCACATGTTTTCTGTATGTCAGGGATGACTTCTCTGTTTTTCCCCTGATATCCAATGTTTTAGAAACCATTGCTTCATAAATTCTGTCTAGTTTTTAAGTTTTTTTCAGGAAGGAAAATAGACCTGTTTATGTGATTTCACCTTGGTCAGAAGTGGAAGTTTAAGAGCCAAGGTTTTTGATTTAAAAGAGCCTGGTGTTTGACTTTCAAATGCTAAGCTTTGAAAAACTCAGGGAAAAAAATCCAAAGTGTGGATTTGGGAGTGTGCTTAATTGTGTGAGTCAGATTTCTTTTCCCAGCTAAGTTAAGAATACCTATGTGGGAGAAAGGAAGATAATTAGAGAGGACTGTTCAGTTGCTCAGTCTTGTCTGACTCTGTGACCCCATGGACTGCAGCATGCCAGCTTCTCTGTCCTTCACTATCTCCCGGGATTTGCTGAAACCCATGTCCATTGAATCAATGATCCCATCCAACCATCTCATCCTCTGTCACCCCCTTCTCCTCCTGCCCTCAATCTTTCCCAACATCAGGGTCTTTTCCAATGAATCGACTCTTTGCATCAAGTGGTAAAAGTAATGTAGGAATTAGAGGGGAGGAGGAACATTATAATCTGGTGAATGTCTCTGAAAAGAGGTCTTACTCAGGACTTCCCTGGCAGTCCAGTGGGTAAGACTTCACCATCCAATGCAGGGGTTGTAGGTTTGATTCCTGGCAGGGGAGCTAAGATCCCACATGCCTCATGACCAAAAAACCAAAACATAAAGCAGAAGCAATATTGTAACAAATTTAAAAAAGACTTAAAATATTCCACAGCAAAAAAAAAAATTTTTTTTTTAAAAGGTCTCTTTGTCCCCTACCCTCAAAACTGAGTCTTCAGTGGTGTAACTATAGTGGAATAATGCACATGATAGAAACCTCAGGTAGGTTTGTAGGGATTTAGAAGAGCTTGTCTGTTTTCCTGCAAACCTCATGAATCACCCTAGACACCAGAGATACAGTAGAGATCTCTACTTAGAGGATGTTGATAGACCTTCCTGAGACCCCTTTGCAGCAATTTTTTCCATCCATACCTGAAATGGTACAAGTAGAAAATATTTATCAGACATGCAAGAAGTGTGTTGGTATAGATGAAAAAAATCCAGAGCTGGAGAGATCTCATGTTTGGGCCTGTTCAGCAACAACTGTAGACCATAATTGTATAGGGGCCTGACAGTACATAACATCTCCATGGGATGTAGCAGTGATAAGTGACAACAATTCAGTTCAGTTCAGTCGCTCAGTCGTGTCTGACTCTGTGACCCCATGGACTGCAGCATGCCAGGCCTCGCTGTCCATCACCAACTCCTGGAAGTTACTCAAACTCATGTCTATTGAGTCCATGATGCCATCCAACCATCTCATCCTCTGTGACAACAATTAAGTACCAATTGTCCATTCACCGTATGCTGACCCTCCAGTGTCCACTGATTCATAAACGATACACTAGGAATAGGGCAGGAGTTGAGGGTGGAGAGGCTGTGATGGAGAGGACCTGAATTGACTAGGATTAGAGTCTGAAATGGGTTTCCCTGGTGGTTCAGACAGTAAAGAATCCATCTGCAAAGCACGTAGACCCAGGTTCTATCCCTGAGTCAGGAAGATATCCTAGAGAAGGGAATGGCTACCCACTCCAGTATCCTTGCCTGGAGAATTTGATGGACAGAGGCGCCTGGTGGACTATAGTCTATGAGGTCGCAAAGAGTCTGACACAACTGAGCAATTAACACATACACAGAGTTTCAAATAGAAATTGAGTTGAGTTTTAGAAAAACAGACAATTTGTTTTGTACCTCTGTTTGTGGACTAAAATTTTTACCCATTACACATTTAGCCTCTGGTCAAATTCTCACAGCAATGCAATCATGATGCTTGTTTGGGTTTGATTGCAAAACAATTGACTGAGTTTTACATGACCATATCAAAATGTAGTAAGGATTGCTGAGTGTATGTCAGAAGAATTTTACAGCATGTATTTTCCTTACCCAACAGAGTAGGTTAAACCTGAAAAGTATAAGTGCCTCCTTCATGAAAAAGCATAAGTGGATCCTTCAAGAAAGTTACTTCTGACAGGGTAATAAAGTTGGCTTAGTGTAACAGAGTTTTTAATTCAAGTTGAGGCCTTTTATTACAGACTTTTGGAATTTCATCCCAATTAAAATAATATGAATGTGAACAGTGAATAATGAGGATCTTCTCCATGTTTACTATTGATCCCACATTTTTCAGAGCATTCATCTTGAAGAGTTATGCTCTTATTTAAAAAATGATAGCTTTGCTTAAAATATTTGCAGAATTCATCTTCTGGAATCTTCTTCAGAGGCTACAGCCCATTCTATTGAATCTTCAAATTAATGACTCATCTTTAGTCTCTGGGCAAAGATTCGATTTCTTTGGTAGCAGTCAAAGTCATTTAGAGTTAAGTCTGATGAATAAAGAGGAGAGTCAAATTTGGTAATACCATTGTGGTCAGAAATGAAATGTGACGAAAAAGAGATGAGACTGAATCTTCTTGGTAAAGATTAAGAAAACGAACAGATACTCCAATAATCATTTTTTAAAACTGAGGTAACCTTTCTTGAAACAAACCTGATAAGGAATTTTAAGCAAATGAAGCCAATAATAGCAGTGGTGCTCTGGTTAAGGTTCTGTGTGGAGCCTGTGCCTCTTTTCTGAGACCCTCCTGCATTCCTGGGACGCCCTTGACACTCCACACAAGAGTACAGCTAAAGTGGGGTAAGGAGAGGGTATATATATATGACATATATACACTACCATGTGTAAAATAGACAGCTAGTGAGAAGTTGCTATATAACTCAGGGAGCCCAGCCTGGTGCTCTGTGATGGGGTGTGATGAGGGGAAAGGAGGGAAGCTCTAGAGGGAGGGGATAAATGTATAATTATGACTGATTCTAGTTGTTATATGGCAGAAATGAACAAAACTTTGTAAAGCAATTTTCCTCCTATTAAAAAATAAATTAAAAAAAGAGTACAGCTAGAAAATCATTGCTTGAAATGATGGCATGTTGGAGATAAAAATCTAAAAAATAGATTCAGGCAGGTCACCTACAGCCATGTCAAATAGGGAATGGCTCTTATGAAAGACCTTTCTGAATCAGGAGTAGAAAGAGATACAAGGTGTGACTTCTAAGAAATAACGAGTTGTTTGCTGTAATTATAACAGAAACAAGGCTTTCAAGAGAGCTATCCAGAACAACTAAGCTCACCACACTTTGCTAATACAGACTGCATCTGCAGTCTCCTAATCTTCACAGGTGATGCCCCTTACCTCTTTTCTGCCCTCCTCCACTCTTGTCACCATGAACCTAACAGTAGACTCTGGAACCCTCTGCTCTAATCACTCAGTTCAAAGGCTTGGCGCTGATTCACTTTTGCTCCTTGTCCTACTACTTTCTTTTATTTTATGTTTTGAGATTTATTTATTTGTCTATGCCAGGTTTTAGTCATGTCATGTGGGATCTAGTTCTCTGACCAAGGACTGAACCAGGCCCCTCTGCATTGGGAGCATGCAGTCAGCCACTGAACCACCAGGGAAGTCCCCCTACTACTCTTGGACAACTCTTTTCACTATGACCCAATGTAGGCCAGGATTAGATGAAGATCAGAATCTCTGCCCTCCAGTTGCAGTCCTCTTTAACATAATTATAACCTGATGCAAAGAGCTGACTTGTTGGAAAAGATTGATGCTAGGAAAGATTGAGGGCAGGAGGAATAGGGGGTGACAGAGGATGAGATGGTTGTGTGGCAGCATCAACTTGATGGACATGAGTCTGAGCAAACTCAGGGAGATAGTGAAGGACAGGGAAGCCTGGTGTGTTGCCATGCATCAGGTCACAAAGAGTAGGACACAACTGAGCGACTGAACAACAAATAATATTGTCTCTGTATAGACCTCTGATCTTATCTGTTTGGCCCCAGTTTTTGTAGATTTTGTGGTAGAAGTTTCCACGTTATGTCTTACATGGAAGTTAAGTTTTTCCTTCTATACTTCATGTTATTGAGGAAATGCTCCCCCATGATTTCATTTCTATAGTTTCCCTGCTGCTGCTGTTTATTCGTTCAGTTTTGTCCAACTCTTTGCTATGCTATGGACTGTATGTAGCCTGTCAGGCTCCTCTGTTCTCAGGATTTCCTGGGCAAGAATACTGGAGTGATAGACATCTCAAAACTCACTACTGAACACTTCATTGCACTCCAGAGAGAGGAAATCCAGCTCCACCCACCAGAACACCAACACAAGCTTCACTAACCAGGAAACCTTGCCAAGCCACTCATCCAACCCCACCCACAGGGAGGAACCTCCACAGTAAAGAGGAACCACAAACTGCCAGAATACAGAAAGGCCACCCCAAACACAGCAATCTAAACAAGATGAAAAGGCAGAGAAATACTCAGCAGGTAAAAGAACATGATAAATGTCCACCAAACCAAACAAAAGAGGAGGAGATAGGGAGTCTACCTGAAAAAAAATTCAGAATAATGATAGTAAAAATGATCCAAAATCTTGAAAACAAAATGGAGTTACAGATAAACAGTCTGGAGACAAGGATTGAGAAGATGCAAGAAATGTTTAACAAGGACCTAGAAGAAATAAAAAAGAGTCAATCAATAATGAATAAGGCAATAAATGAGATTAAAAAGACTCTGGAGGGAAACAACAGTAGAATAACTGAGGCAGAAGATAGGATAAGTGATGTAGAATATAGAATTGTGGAAATAAATGAAGCAGGGAGGAAAAAAGAAAAAAGAATTAAAAGAAATGAGGACAACCTCAGAGACCTCTGGGACAATGTCAAATGCCCCAACATTAGAATCATAGGAGTCACCCAGAAGAAGAAGACAAAAAGAAAGGCCATGAGAAAATACTTGAGGAGATAATAGTTGAAAACTTCCCTAAAATGGGGAAGGAAATAGTCACCCAAATCCAAGAAACCCAAAGAGTCCCAAACAGTATAAACTCAAGGCGAAACACCCCAAGACACATATTAATCAAATTAACAAAGATCAAACACAAAGAACAAATATTAAAAGCAACAAGGGAAAAACAACAAAAATAACACACAAGGGGATTCCCATAAGGATAACAGCTGATCTTTCAATAGAAACTCTTCAGGCCAGAAGGGAATGGCAGGGCATACTTGAAGTGATGAAAGAGAAAAAAACAACCCAGATTACTGTACCCAGCAGGGATCTCATTCAAATATGAAGGAGAAGTCAAAAGCTTTACAGACAAGCAAAAGCTGAGAGAATTCAGCACCACCAAACCAGCTCTTCAACAAATGCTAAAGGATCTTCTCTAGACAGGAAACAGAAAAGGTGTATAAACTTGAACCCAAAACAACAAAGTAAATGGCAATGGGATCATACTTATCAATAATTACCTTAAACGTAAATGGGTTGAATGCCCCAACCAAAAGACAAAGATTGGCTGAATGAATACAAAAATAAGACCCCTATATATGGTGTCTACAAGAGACCCACCTCAAAACAAGGCACACATACAGACTGAAAGTGAAGGGCTGGAAAAAGATATTTCATGCAAATAGGAACCAAAAGAAAGCCGGAGTAGCAATACTCATATCAGATAAAATAGACTTTGAAATAAAGGCAGTGAAAAGAGACAAAGAAGGACACTACATAATGATCAAAGGATCACTCCAAGAAGAAGATATAACAATTATAAATATATATGTACCCAACATAAGAGTACTGCAATATGTAAGGCAAATGCTAACAAGTATGAAAGGGAAAATTAACAATAACACAATATGGATAGATCAACTAAACAGAAAATTAGCAAGGAAACACAAATTTTAAAGGATACAATACATCAGTTAGACCTACTTGATATCTGTAAGACATTTCACCCCAAAACAATGAATTTCATCTTTTTTTCAAGTGCACACGGAACCTTCTCCAGGATAGATCACATCCTGGGCCATAAATATAGCCTTGGTAGATTTAAAAAAATTGAAATAATTCCAAGCATCTTTTCTGATCGCAATGTAGTAAGATGAGATGTCAATTACAGGAAAAAAAACTATTAAAAATTCCAACACATGGAGGCTGAACAATATGCTTTTGAATAACCAACAAATCACAGAAGAAATCAAAAAAGAATCCAAAATATGCATAGAAATGAATGAAAATGAAAACACAACAACCCAAAACCTATGGGACACTGTAAAAGCAGTGCTAAGGGGAAGGTTTATAGCAATACAGGCTTACTTCAAGAAATAAGAAAAAAGTCAAATATCTAAATCTACACCTAAAGCAACTAGAAAAGGAAGAAATGAAGAATCCCAGGATTAGTAAAAGGAAAGAAATAATAAAAATTAGGGCAGAAATAAAAGCAAAAGAAACCAAAGAGACCATAGCAAAAATCAACAAAGCTAAAAGCTGGTTTTTTGAGAAGATAAATAAAATTGACAAACCATTAGCCAGACTCATCAAGAAACAAAGGGAGAAGAATCAAATCAACAAAATTAGAAATGAAAATGGAGAAATCACAACAGACAACACAGAAATACAGAGGATCATAAGATTACTATCAGCAATTATATGCCAATAAAATGGAAAACTTGGAAGAAATGGACAAATTCTTAGAAAAGTATAACTTTCCAAAACTGAACCAGGAAGAAATAGAAAATCTTCACAGACCCATCACAAGCACAGAAATTGAAACCGTAATCAGAAATCTTCCAGCAAACAAAAGCCCAGGACCAGATGGCTTCACAGCTGAATTCTACCAAAAATTTAGAGAAGAGCTAACACCTATCCTACTCAAACTCTTCTAGAAAATTGCAGAGGAAGGTAAACTTCCAAACTCATTCTATGAGGACACCATCACCCTAATACCAAAACCTGACAAAGATGCCACAAAAAAAGAAAACTACAGATCAATATCACTGATGAAAATAGATGCAAAAATCCTTAACAAAATCCTAGCAAACAGAATCCAACAGCATATTAAAAAGATCATACATAATGACCATGTGGACTTTATCCCAGGGATTCAAGGATTCTTCAATATCTGCAATCAATCAATGTAATATACACCACATTAACAAATTGAAAGATAAAAACCATATGATTATCTCAATAGATGCAGAGAAAGCCTTTGACAAAATTCAACATCCATTTATGATAAAAAACCCTCCAGAAAGCAGGAATAGAAGGAACATACCTCAACATAAT
>NW_011494607.1:7378141-7394827 GCF_000754665.1 Bison bison bison
GAAAGCATTTCCCCTAAAGTCAGGAACAAGACAAGGGTGCCCACTCTCATCACTACTATTCAACATAGTTTTGGAAGTTTTAGCCACAGCAATCAGAGAAGAGAAAGAAATAAAAGGAACCAGATCGGAAAAGAAGTAAAACTCTCAGTTTGCAGATGACATGATCCTCTACATAGAAAACCCTAAAGACTCCACCAAAAAATTACTAGAACTAATCAATGAATATAGTAAAGTTTCAGAATATAAAATTAACACACAGAAATCTCTTGCATTCCTATACACTAACAATGAGAAAACAGAAGGAGAAAGTAAGGAAACAATTCTATTCACCACTGCAATGAAAAGAATAAAATACTTAGGAATAAATCTACCTAAAGAAACAAAAGACCTATATATAGAAAACTATAAGACATCGATGAAAGAAATCAAAGAGGACACAAAGAGATGGAGAAATATACCATGTTCATGGATTGAAAGAATCAATATACTGAAAATGAGTATACTACCCAAAGCAATCTATAGATTCAATGCAATCCCTATCAAGCTGTCAATGGTATTTTTCACAGAACTAGAACAAATAATTTCACAGTTTGTATGGAAATACAAAAAACCTCGAATAGCCAAAGCAATCATGAGAAAGAAGAATGGAACTGGAGGAATCAGTCTGCCTGACTTCAAGCTCTACTACAAAGCTACAGTCATCAAGACAGTATGGTACTGGGACAAAGAGAGAAATATAGATCAATGGAACAAAATAGAAAGCCCAGAGATAAATCCACACACCTATGGACACCTCCCAAAGAAAGGGAATGCCAAAGAATGCTCAAACTACCGCATACTTGCACTCATCTCACACGCTAGTAAAGTAATGCTCAGAATTCTCCAAGCCAGGCTTCAGCAATACATGAACCGTGAACTTCCAGATGTTCAAGTTGGTTTTAGAAAAGGCAGATGAACCAGAGATCAAATTGCCAACATCCACTGGATCATGGAAAAAGCAAAAGAGTTCCAGAAAAACATCTATTTCTGCTTTATTGACTACGCCAAAGCCTTTGACTGTGTGGATCACAATAAACTGTGGAAAATTCTGAAAGAGATGGGAATACCAGACCACCTGATCTGCCTCTTGAGAAATTTGTGTGCAGGTCAGGAAGCAACAGTTAGAACTGGACATGGAACAACAGACTGGTTCCAAATAGGAAAAGGAGTACGTCAAGGCTGTATATTGTCACCCTGCTTATTTAACTTATATACAGAGTACATCATGAGAAATGCTGGGCTGGAAGAAGCATAAGCTGGAATCAAGATTGCGGGGAGAAATATCAATAACCTCAGATATGTAGATGACACCACCCTTATGGCAGAAAGTGAAGAGGAACTAAAGAGCCTCTTAATGAAAGTGACAGAGGAAAGTAAAAAAGTTGGCTTAAAGGTCAACATTCAGAAGACTAAGATCATGGCATCTGGTCCCATCACTTCATGGCAAATAGATGGGGAAACAGTGGAAACAGTGTCAGACTTTATTTTTGGGGGCTCCAAAATCACTGCAGATGGTGATTGCAGCCATGAAATTAAAAGATGCTTCCTCCTTGGAAGGAAAGTTATGACCAACCTAGATAGCATATTGAAAAGCAGAGACATTACTTTGCCAACAAAGGTCTGTCTGGTCAAGGCTATGGTTTTTCCAGTGGTCATGTATGGATGTGAGAGTTGAATTGTGAAGAAAGCTGAGCACCGAAGAATAGATGATTTTGAACTGTAGTGTTGGAGAAGACTCTTGAGAGTCCCTTGGACAGCAAGGAGATCCAACCAGTCCATTCTAGAGGAGATCAGTCCTGGGTGTTCTTTGGAAGGAATGATGTAAAGCTGAAACTCCAGTACTTTGGCCACCTCATGCGAAGAGTTGACTCATTGGAAAAGACTCTGATGCTGGGAGGGATTGGGGGCAGGAGAAGAAGGGGAAAACAGAGAATGAGATGGCTGGATGGCATCACCGACTCGATGGACATGAGTTTGAGTGAACTCCGGGAGTTGGCGATGGACAGGGAGGCCTGGTGTGCTGCAATTCATGGGGTCACAAATAGTCGGACATGACTGAGTGACTGAAATGAACTGAACTGAACTGATAGACACCTTATCTTTGACAAAGGCGGCAAGAATATACAATGGAGAAAAGACAATCTCATTAACAAGTGGTGCTGGGAAAACTGATCAACCACTTGTAAAAGCATGAAACTAGAACACTTTCTAACACCATACACAAAAATAAACTCAAAATGAATTAAAGATCTAAATGTAAGACCAGACACTCTAAAACTCCTAGAGGAGAGCATAGGCAAAATGCTCTCTGACATAAATCACAGCAGGATCCTCTATGACACATCTCCCAGAGTAATGGAAATAAAAGCAAAAATAAACAAATGGGACCTAATTAAATTTAAAAGCTTTTGCACAACGAAGCAAACTATAAGCAAGGTGAAATGACAGCCTTCAGAATGGGAGAAAATAATAGCAAATGAAGCAACTGACAAAGAATTAATCTCAAAAATATACAAGCAACTCTTGCAGCTCAATTCCAGAAAAATAAACGACCCAATCAAAAAATGAGCCAAAGAACTAAACAGACATTTCTCCAAAGAAGACATACAGATGGCTAACAAACACGTGAAAAGATGCTCAACATCACTCATTATCAGGGAAATGCAAATCAAAACCACACTGAGGTACCATCTCACACTTGTCAGAATGGCTGCGATCCAAGAGTCTACAAACAATACATGCTGGAGAGGGTGTGGAGAAAAGGGAACCCTTCTACACTATTGGTGGGAATGCAAACTAGGTCAGGCACTATGGAGAACAGTGTGGAGATTCCTTAAAAAACTGGAAATAGAACTGCCATGTGACCCAGCAATCCCACTGCTGGGTCACACACCGAGAAAATCAGAACTGAAAGAGACACGTGTACCCCAGTGTTCATTGCAACACTGTTTATAATAGCTAGGAGGTGGAAGCAACCTAGATGTCCTTTGGCAGATGAATGGATAAGAAAGCTGTGGTACATATACACAATGGAGTATTACTCAGCCATTAAAAAGAATACATTTGAATCAGTTCTAATGAGGTGGATGAAACTGGAACCTATTATACAGAGTGAAGTAAGTCAGAAAGAAAAACACCAATACAGTATACTAACGCATATGTATGGATTTTAGGAAGATGGTAATGATGACCCTAAATGCAAGAAAGCGTAGAGACACAGATGTATAGAACAGTCTTTTGGACTCTGTAGGAGAAGACGACGGTGGGATGGTTTGAGAGAGTGGCGTTGAGGCATGTATGTTATCATGTGTGAAACAGATCACCAGTCCAGGTTCGATGCATGAGACAGGGTGCTCAGGGCTGATGCACTGGAATGACCCCGAGGGATGCGATGGGGAGGGAGGTGGGAGGGGGGTTCAGGATGGGGAAAACATGTACACCCATGGCTGATTCATGTCAGTGTATGGCAAAACCCACTACAATATTGTAAAGTAATTAGCCTCCAATTAAAATACATAAATAATAATAAAAAAACAAATATTGAAGTGGGTTGCCATTTTCTTCTTCAGAGGATCTTCTAAACCCAGGCATCCAACCCATGTCTTCTGCTTGGCAGGTGGATTCTTTACCACTGAGCCACCTGGGAAGCCATACTTTCCCTAGAACTTCATAATATACATTGGACAGACAGATTCTAAAGTAACACCTAGTGATTCCCTGCTTTGTGCTATTCATGTCCTTTTATAAGCCCTCCCCCAGTCACTTAAGCATGGGCAGGACTTGTGGCTTGCTTCTAACCAGCAGAATATGACAAAGATGAGGAGAGTCATTCCCATGATTATGTTACGTCATGAAAGATTTCATTTTGCCAGGATTTGGGTTCTAAAGTCTCTTTCCATTGTTGGCTTTGAAGAAGACAGTTGTCATGAATCCTACAGTTTCTAGGAAATAACTTCTCCAAAACCTGAATGAGGGCTAGAGGCAGACTTTTCCCCAGGTGAGATCCCAGCCTTGGCCAACATCTTAATTGCAGTCTAGTGAGATCCCATGAAGAGGACTCAGTTAAGCCATGTTCAGACTCCTGACCCAGAGGAAATTTGAGATAATAAATGGATATTTTTTAAAACTGCTGAATTTGTGGTAATCTGTTATGGAGCAAAGGGAACTAATACAGATCTAATGTAAAATTTTAAGTCTCCTTGGTCCAATGGGACAAACACTAATTCAGTGATATTTAATAATTACTTGGTAAGTAATTTTTTAAGAATTTAAGATAATTCTAGAATCCTATTCAGGATTCTAAAAATCAAAATTTTACATATGGCAAAAACCAATAGAAGTTAATTTTTTCATAGAATTAAAAAGACTGATAAGAACCTGGGGAAATATTTTAAAAGCTTATCTCAGTGAAAGCTTGATTTTCCTGATGTAAAGAGCTAATTAAGAGTAAAAGAAAGACCCAAGTCTGTTAGAAAACTAGCAAAAGTTATGAAGACAATTAACTGAAAAGCAAGTCTAAATGGTTCTACAGTATATGAAAAGGAGCTCAGCCTCATTTATGTTAAGAAAATACCCCAGTGAAATTATAATGGGATATCATTTCCCACTTATCACATTGGCAAACATTTAAAAAAATGATAATACACTCTGGTAACACATTTTGTGGTCCAGGGGTAGAAAACAGGCACTATCCCATACTATTCATGTCATCACAACTTTATGGAAAGCAATTTGCAATATTTATTAAAATATTTATTAAAATTCAAAATCAAGCACACTCTTTGACCCAGTGATTTACTTCTAAATATTTCTCCTACCATTATACTAACTTTCTATGAAACGACCTATTTAATTCCAGTATTGCCTATATTAGCACAAGATTAGAAACAACCTTAATTTTTTAGGTTGTTTTTGTTTTTACAATAAAAGATTAATTAAATAAATTTTGGTATAACCAAAGAAAGGAATGTTCTGTAGCAGTTAAAGAGAACACACTGATATGGAAAACTCTCTAAGGTATACTGCTTATTGGAAAAAAGTAAGGTATAGAACCCCTTGTATAACATTCTCCCATTTGTGTTAAAAGTCTTACATGACAAATCTGTCTTAAATGTATCTAGAAACACAATGAAGTAGCATTAGTTGCCTCTGAGACTGAGTGACTGGGGGACAGAGGTGTAAAGAGAAATTTCCCCTATATATCATTTCATACCTTTTGAATTTTGTACCAGGGACATACAATATCCATTTATAAAAATTAAAGTAAAATTCAGATCAAAGTAAAAAGGATTATGAACACATATTTGAAACAAATAAGTCTTTAAAAACATGGACAGAGAATTTAATAAAAGGTATTTTTCCCAAATAATACATAGCAAATAAGATGCCCCCAATCTGAGGTTTTTGAATAGCCTATGTGGGTTTACGAGTGAAAGAGATGAAACTTACAAGCCTGTGATAGATGAAATTTTCACAGTAGTACAATTCTTCCCAACCAGAACCCCCCAGGGAAATCAGTTGAATACCTTATACTATAATTTTAGTTTTTCATTTCCTTGTGTAAAAACACCCTAGGAGGTTTGCTGCAAAAAGGAATTCCCTGGGATTTTAAACCAGCATGGTTTAGAGAAGTCCTAACTTCAAAGTTAAGTTCTCTATGTACCTACCCATGGGTGGCAGGCTTCGAAACGAACTAATTGGAATTCGGTGGAAGTAGTGGCGACCACACCTGGTGTTCGGTGTTGACATAGGCAGGAAATGCAGTCTGACACCTGGCGACACAAAGCTGTTAAAGATAGCATTGTTAATTGAGGGCGTCCTTGATCAATCTGATGTGATTTTAACATGGAATCTAATATGTATACGCCTTGAGACCAAGTGTTAAGAATGATTTCACAAAGAGATGGAGAAGGAGGAGGGCACCCTTTCCATGGTGCTGAGAGGGTCCAAGACAGTGCCTGCCTAATGTCACCAACCCCCATATATCTACCTAATTTGGGTCCTGATAGTTTTCAGGTCTCATATGTTCTCTTCCAAGGAGGGATCACACCTTGAATTTTAATCATCTTGGTTAAGGAAAAACTTTGGAAAGACTGTTGACATCTGGGGAGGGACCCAAGACCCACTTTGCCACTTCAACCATTTGTCAAGATGGGTGGGCCCTGGCTGAGTGTTGGAAATCGTCTTCTATACAAACCAGCTTGGCTCAGATGCTAGAGGACCCTGACACAACAGCTGGGTTGTTCCTCAAGCTTCTGGCACCTTTTGGAGCTCAGTACATTCATATTGATTAACTCTGTTCTCAACTAATTAACCCTCTTTAAAAATGGGCATAATCAGTTTTCGAATTCTGGAAGAAGTTGTCATAAAGAGTTTTGTTTCCAGGGACACCCAGACCTTGACTTTTCAGAGCCTCACTTCATCTTCTACCCTTTACTAATTTTTTCCCCAATTCGTTAATAAGCGGGGAATGGAGGAAACTCACCTTTGTCAAAACAGTTCTGGCAAAGAATTTTGTTGGCAAGTCTTTATAACCACTGGCTTATAAAAGGCTTAAGATTAACTCTGCATTTAACGTATCTGAGCTATATATTTCCCAAGTCCCCAGTAAATGACCAAGAATTGATTCTGGTTGGTGACAAATCTGATCACCATCATCTTTGTTCCTTAATACCAAGGAACAAAACAGGTTCCTACGCTGTTCCTTGCTATGGCTGGCTACAAACACACACACTGAAAGGAAGGTTAGAAAGTGGGCACATGCCTGACACAATCTGTGTTCCTGGCCTGCCAAGGCCCTTCGACCACTGCACGGTGGTCCCTAGCTCTCCTGCAAATTACCCCATCAAATCCAAGTGGAGAACCCATCCAAATACTAACTTTTGGTACTCACACCAGAGTTTGTAAAGAGTCTATATTGATGCCTGGCTTGTCAGTGATAGTCAACACCTCAGAGGACAGTGGTGGAGATGTGAAATGATCTGGAGGTAGAACTGATGAGCTGCTGTAAAAGGTCTACTTTGCCAGGTGATTGGGTCCCTCTAGGCCCTTTAATTGGAGAAGGAAATGGCAACCCACTCCAGTGTTCTTGCCTGGAGAATCCCAAGGACAGTGGAGCTTGGTGGGCTGCTGTCTATGGGGTCGCAGAGAGTCAGACACGACTGAAGTGCCTTAGCAGTAGCAGGCCCCTTAATCCCCACAACTAACCACAGCTTCTTCTCTTGCTCATATAGGAGCCCACTTCACATCCTTGTCATGTTTAATGACATACAAGCTAACACTTTCTAGCATCAGTGAGGATCAGTCTAGAAAAGCTGACACTGGACTTCCCTGGTGGTCCAGTGGTTAAGACTCTGTGCTTCCACTGCAGGGAGCACAGGTTCGATCTCTGCTTGGGAAAGTAAGATCCCACATTCCATTCGGTGTAGCAAAAAAACAGAAAAGAAAGAAAGAAAAGCTAAGCCTGTTTTCAGTTCCCCAAATCCCCCAAAAGTGCTTTCCTCCTGACATACCCCCCTTTCCTGTGCCAATTAATTTCAGCCTCTTCATCTGCCACCTCTTGATTCTTCTTTCTTCTTTCTAGTCTAGTTCAGTGAGGCAACTTTCATTTTCTTAAAATACTCAGGCAATGAATACTTTTCCTCTAGCAAATCTCAGCCTAGACTCATGGTCTTTAATAGCATTTAGCCATTCCTCATCTTCAGAGCTTGGCATGGTCTCACGTTCCTTTCATCTGCATCCAAGGCACCTTCCTACTCCCCAGCTTCATTTGTCATCTCCAAATCTAGCTGGTGTAATTTTGCTCATCTCACTTCTTCTAACCTGGAATAGCTTTCGAATTAGCATCTTGGGCACATTTTAGAACCCTACTTCAGATCCCCTTCATCAAGGGTCCTAGAAATCCACCTAGCATCAAAATTTCACAATTCAATCCATATCCTTGTCCCATAAAACCACATTTGGGGGTGAGGAGCTGTACCTACAGCACATTTACAACGTCAAACATGGCACATTTCTTGAGTTCACTATGACACTCAAAAAGAGCCTGGGGTGAAAGGCAGTGGGTCTGTGGAGCTTTCAAGTAGAGAAGAGCGCAGGCTTTTTGTACATTCAGACAGAACAAGATGGACCTGAAGTGGCTATGTAGACATCTCAGACAGGCTAGACTTCTTGTCCATTCATCAATGATTTTAAGCAGTCAAAATTTCAAGTTTAAGAAAGAAGCAGGGGTTTTTGTCATGTGATGCACGCATCCATTTTCAGCAACTAGTCTGTTTCAATTATGTTACAATATTTTCCCTTTGAAAAGGCACACAGATAACAAAGGTACCCAGAGTTTCTTCAGGGGTACCAAGGTTGGGGCAGTGTGAGGGAAGGTACAAGAAAGAGAGATGAGATTTACCTTAGACATCCACACCCCAAAACAGAGAAAGCCATAGTGCTGTATTACACAGCACTGTGTGCGTGTCTGCACACGCACACTGTGACTCGTGACTCAAAAGTAGTGCAGCAGATTGCAGACTTGGGTCTGGGAATCTTTCTTATTACATTAATATCCCAGCCTGCACATATGGGAGTCCTATTCGTAGAAGTATACGTGTGCCCAGACACATAGCCCACAACACAAGATCCAAAGTGCTAATATTAGAGCCGCTGCAGTGAGATGATGACAAGCGGGCTTTGCGTTCTGGGCCGTACATGTTTACATCAAAAGTTTTGCGTCCAGGGACCGGCTGTTTGCACAGTGGCTGCGGTTCTGGGCACAGCCGGCCTGGAAACGCTACAATCCCTGGGAGACAGGCTGTCTCATGAATAGGCAATGAGAGGCTGCTCCCCTCCTGGAATCTTCTCTCCTTTTAGAAAACGTGCGCTTAACTTGTAAATGGAGTTTCCACTGCTGCTCAAGAGTATTTTTGTTTTGAATCACAACCCGGTTCTTCTGCCGAGCGAGGCGCACTGGTGCGTAGCAAGGCGCCCTTCCCGCCGCATCCTCTCCCAGTGTGAGGCCGCGCCTAACACGACCGGCTCCCGAGGCTCCTACCAAACATAGAAACATTATTGTTCTCACATTACAAAAGAACAGGAACACAAACAGAGGCGCAGGTTTGTGCAACAGTTTTCGCGCCACTGTGGGAAGGCTGTGATAGCTGCGTAGGGGTTGGAAGACTGCTCAGGGGGGAAGGGAGGATGTCCTGCTCACCAACTGGGGACCTAGAACGAGCAGCTCGACGCCTCTGGGCCTTGGCGTCCCCTCCTGTACTTGGACTTCTAGGACAGTTGGGCGGATTCAGTGAGGTCATCCATGAAGGTGCTTGCAATACTCCCTGGTGCACACGAGTTCTCCACACTGCCCTGCTTTTCCAGAACGCAGCGCTGAGGGCAAACGGGCCTCCACTCGCAGATTCTCCTGGAGATCTAAGCATCAGCCCTTCTCAGTAAATGCTGTGCAGTTTTCTCCAGATCTTGGCCTGACTTCCTTTTTCTAGTCAGTGCTAGTGTTTTACTTCTCTCAATCAGAATCGAGCCCATTATAAGAAAATTCAATCTAAGTCCCTTTGCCTTATTAGATGCCCTACCATCCATGGGGAAAAAAAAAAAAAAGTCCAAACTCCAGAGCAAGATATCAAAGACTGCAATGTGGCTACTGATCACTGTGCTACTGTTAACCCATTAGGCATCCCCTACCTGTATTTTATGTGGCAACAACACTGAACTGGCCCCTGTTCTGCTACACCGCCTTCTTATTTCATGTCCCTGGGCCTTTGCAAATGCTGCTGTCTCTGCATGGACTGTGGTCTCTCCATCTTTGTTTTTTGGGACAACTCTGACTTTGAGGACAATTCGTCTGGCAAATCTTCTCATACTCACATTCCCCTACCTCATTGCCTCTAGCCTCTGCATCTTGGCCATGTTTTTAGTTTGTACTTATTACCTGGCATTGCAATGTATTTGTTTATTAGCCTCCTGCATTTGATGATGAATTTCTGGAGGGCGAGGTTTATCTATATGCCATCACTGGACAACCAGCAGAGGCTCTGTAATTGCAAAAATGCTTATTTTTCACTGTGAATTGAAATAGTAACTATTTCCATTGTTAAAGCAGACACTGTACAGTTTTTATGGTTTAATTTTTTATTGCCTTTTTTTCTGACAGTGAGCCAAGCTATTATATTTAAGATGCTTTGTAGAACAAGGCACATTTATATACATGAAAAGTGGTTGAAGCAACAGTAAGGCTGGGGTTTCTGATTTTGCTCACTTCAACCACGTATTGCTGTAAGTCCCATGGGAAGTAATGAAGGAACAAGATACATTCTATTTCCTCAAAGAGCTTTCCATCTAGAAGCAGATAAGGAGGGAATAGAAGGGGATGGGGGAAAAGAGTAGAAGCAGAGCAAAATTACGCCATTTGAGAGGAACCAAAAAGATTTCTGGAGGTTTGAAATCAACTGGTGCAACTAGGGATGAGGAAAATGTGTCATGTGACACTGGTGATGTTGGAGCTTGGACTTGGTGTATACAGGGTGTACCAGGCAGAAACAGGCAGGAAGAGGCTCCTAGACAGGCGGGACGGTGTGTGCAAAGACCTAAAGAGGACTAATGAGTTATCTACCTGGAGACCAGCAACCATTTGCCTGCCTCCCTCATGCTCAGTGTTGGAGTGTGGTGGGAGAAAAGACTAAAAATCAAATTTGTAGACATTCTGGAAAGGTTCCTGAGTCCCCAAATGAGGAAGTTTAACTTAATTTAGTAGGCATTGGGTAGCCATCAAGATTTTTGGATAGAAGAATGATATAAATTGAAACATGCTTAAGGATATTCTGGTTGTCACTATATGTGGACCACACTGGAAAAGGAGAAGTTAGCCACAGGGATGGGAGATAAGACGCTGCTGTGAGCATGCGACTGGGAGGGGCAGCCACGGGATGGAGTGTCTGAGGGGCCTGGCAGAATCAAAATGAAGAGGATGTGGCAGTCGTTCTGATGTGAGGATGAGAGAGGAGACAGTCTCAAGTGATGCTCAGGTTCAAGGCCTGAGTTCAAAGGAAAATGGTCCTAGTAAGAGAACTTGAGAGATCATGCTGAGGAAGTTATATGGTTAGAAAAATGGTGAGTTTGGAGGGGCCATGATGAGTTCAAGGACCTCCAGGTAAGTCTGACACAGGAGAGAGGTCAGGGTGAGAGCTCTGCCCTTCTAATAGTCACTGACACTGGGGAAAGAGAAGCTGTATTGAGGACAGGAAGGTAAAAAGAGAAGAAAACCAGGTGTAGAACATTATAGAGAATTGGCTGCCTTTGAGAAACTGATGGGAAAAGAGGGACTGATGGAGAACAAAGGTAGTAATGGAACTAGGATAGATGTGCGATGTGGAATTCAAAGAAGAGGCTTCCAGAAGGAGGAACGCATTCCTGGAGCGATCGCAGGTTAATTCACTTCCTGACACACAGTTCAGAAATTCATCTGGGTTTCCATAGCCCTTTGGAGCGTGAACTTCCTCTGCATTCTTTATGTATATGTCTTGTTTCCCCTTTCCAGACTGCGGTCTCCTCCTAGATGGAAACTTGTCCTTCTTGTGCTTTTACCTGGATACAGAGCTCAGGCTTAGGGAGTGATGGTTGAATGAATGAGTAAAAACCCAAAGCAACAGAGAAGATAAAGACAAGAAAAAGCCCACTGTACTTGAAGAAGAGGTGTAGTTCCCCAGATAAAAGAATGAATGAAATACTTTTCTGCTCTGGAGCAAGGAAGAAATAGAGTCTATGAAAGGGCAGTTCAAATGTGAACACTTGAAAAATTCTGAGTCTTCCACCAAGGTGTGATTCATCATCCACACTCTCATAGATTTAAGCGTCATGATTTGTGAGGTATTGAGGTGAAATTATCTAGCAAATAAAGGGTCCAATAAGCATCTAGCTGCCTGAATTCAACTGACCACATGATTAATGACATTGCAAGTTACATCCATGGCCTTCCATCTCCCAAGCACTTTATAAACATTGAGTAATCTCACAATGCCCTTGTGAGATATTATCATGTTCATTTTCCATATAGTTAACTGAGCCATGGAGGTTAAATGACTTGCTCAAAGGCCACACTGGAAGTCAATGAGATCAAATACTCAAAACAAAGGTGATCCCTTGTCCCACTCCTCACAGTAGATTGCTGAACCGAATCCCACTCTTTGCATCATTAAGAAGCCTGACTGACAGGCCAGTGCTGTAATAGATCATACTTCACAACTGAGATCAGTGAGGATTCGCATGCTGTCTCAAGCAGGTCAGGGCTGGCCCCTGAAAAGAGAGAAAATGATACTCTGCAAGACTGTAGGATGGAAGAACAAAAGTAGACATGAGTGAAATCTCTGTGAATTTCCAAAGACCTTCATTTAAATACCAAGATGGAAGGTGGAGTGCAGGTGGAGATGGGCAGACTAAGGGCAGGCTTTGGTTGATGAGCATCTTAAATCTGAACTATGATGCCTTTGTCTTTCTTACAAATATTTGCATTCTTCTTTACTATTCAGTTTTGATTTTAATTGTCTTTTCATATTTCTCTTAGCTCCATATTTCTCAAGTTGATGCTCTTTTGGTCTGGAAAAAAAATGCCAAAATATTGTCATATTATCAACTCCTATGCACATGGACTTTAAGAAGACCACAAGGTTGTGATGAATTGGTTCACATAAGGTGATATTTCACAGTTTTTGTAACTGAATAGCTCACTAGGTTGGGATATGTATCTTTGATTTGCAATTATATATTTTTAACGAAGTCTTAAAACTTCTGTGTGCCTTGCTGCTGCTATTAAGTCACTTCAGTCGTGTCCGACTCTGCGTGACCCCATAGACGGCAGCCCACCAGGCTCTCCTGCCCCTGGGATTCTCCAGGCAAGAAAACTGGAGTGGGCTGCCATTTCCTTCTCCAATGCATGAAAGTGAAAAGTGAAAGTGAAGTCGCTCAGTCGTGTCCGACTCTTAGCGACCCCATGGACTGCAGCCCAACAGGCTCCTCCATCCATGGGATTTTCCAGTCAAGAGTACTGGAGTGGGGTGCCATTGCCTTCTCTTCTGTGTGCCTTAGTTTTTTCCAAATGAAGATACAAGCATGGAGAGGGTGCTGAGGTTGCCTTGTGCATATTCCACATGGGAGCCCGCAGACCCAATGACTCCTACTCTAAGCATCTATGACTCTTTGTCTTTGGGCTTTCTCTGACTAGTGGAGGAGGTCAGAAACAAGCTAGTGCCCCCTTCGTTCAACCCAATAAAGGCTGATGGGAGTTGGAACAAGATGGTAGCTTACTCACCACTCAGGTGTGTTCAATGCTGCCTCCCAGAGGTCCTCAACAGAACTGCACCTCCCTTACCCACAGCCGCAGCAGCAGTAACTTAACCTGTTGTACACCCATAATGACTTCCCTTTCCTGTTTCACTTCCCAACTCTCCCATTAGAGTTTTCTGGGAAAACTGTCCAAGCAAATGCTTGCACCCAAATTGCCATCTCAGGGTCCGCTTCCAGGCCAACCCAACCTAAGGCTTATAGCAATGAGTTATAAGGACATCAAAACATAGTGAGGCTTTAAAGTCCTAATAATGATAATTAGTTATGTGTGTAATCAAGCACTGATTACAAAGCATTTTCATACTCATTTTCTTGTTAGATTCTTACAACCACTGTTGAGTTATGATGACTATTATTTATTCCCATATAATGTGGAGGCCACTGAAGCTTTGGGGGTTAAACACCTTGTTGAGAGTTAGGAAGTTGAGTCTCTCACTTTTAATTCAGACCTCTGCCTCCAAGTGGCCATCTGCTTCCACCCCTTCACTATATCCTTGGATGCTGCTAGCCAAGAAGGCTTATAAGATGACTCCCAATGCTTCTGCCAAATGTAGACTCCATTAGTGTGGTTGAATAGCTACTTAACCTCTACTTACATGTTAAATTTCATTGAAACATGTTAACTATATCCATTTGAGAACTTTGATTAGCCACTATTGTGTTTTAAGGTAAATTAAACATTAGATTTCAATTTAAATTGCATCTTGATTCTACTTAGAGAAATAAACATCATCACAATCAGTTGTCCTTTAAACATTTTTATAAATTATTTATGTTTTTTTTTTTTTTTAAATCATAGTTTCCTTGAGTTGGAAGAGTCTACAATTTAGAGATGCTGAAATCTCATCTACAGCATCTCTGACAGATGGTCACCCAGCCTCCACTGTTACGTTTTTTATAATGGGGAGGTCACTGTCACACAAGGGAGGTTATTTCATTGTTGAGAAGTTCTGGTTGTTTAAAATTTCTTCCTTTTATTGAGCCAAATGGCTTTCTCGTCATTTCCCTTTCGTTAGTGTGGTTGAGGCCTCGAGAAATAAACAGAACAAGTCTAAGTATGCGTCTGGGCTTGAGCCTCTTTTTACATTAAAGTAGTTCTTTAAGTCCATCATCTTTAGCATCTGTGTGTAATTTTGCTCTGTGTGGGCGTAGCCGTACTTCTGGTGCCTCTAATACATAGTTAGTTCTTTATGCTGCTGTGGTGGGTCTCTTTATAGGTGATGTTTTCATTCCTCTTATAGGGGCCCCAGCAAGCATGGCACCTTTTAGTATGTTGGTATATTCCTTTACAATGATTATTTCTTCCTAGGTCTCTTTTTAAATGATGAATATGTTAGTTTATTGGTGCTGTGAGTTTTTTGCTTGTTATTGGATTTCTTCTTAAGAGAAGAAGAAACTCTTGCTAATTTGCTTTTCTCCTTTGGTTTTAAAATTGCATGTATTAATTGAACCCATATTTAGTTTGAAATTTGCTCTTTGTCTTTGAGTTTCATCTTTCTAGGTCTTGTTGTTTCTTCTTGAAGTTGTAGTTATAGGGATTGATTGGTTTAGAAGGATGTGTGAAACATTCTTAGCTATCCATATTTCAGCCCTGGATATCTTACGTAAAGATGGTTTTCAGCTTTGTCCCTCTTTCTCAACCTTCCCCCAACTCCCATAATCTTCTTTTTTAAGAATCTCTAGAATACAAAGAACATGGATTTTAGAGTCTAGCAAATATGGGTTTTAACTTCACTTCCAACACTGTATTAGTTGCCTTGGGTTGCTGTACCAAATTATCACAAACTGGGTGGCTTTATACAACAGAAATGTATTTCCTTACAGTTCTGGAGGGTGGAGTTTGAAATCAAGACATGGCTGGGCTGCACTGACTCCAGAAGTTCTGGGAGGGAGTCCTTCCTTCCTGCTCTGAGGGCTGTTGGCATTCCTGGGCTTGTGGCTACATCTCTGTCTCTGCTTTGTCTTGGCTTTACCTTCTCTCTGTGTGTGAGGCTTAATCTCTCTCTGCTGCTCACTTACATGGACAATTGTGATAGCATTTAGGATCCATCCAGATAATCTCAGATTATCTCATCTCAAGATCCCTAATTTAATCACATATGAAAAGACTCTTTCTCTAAGTAAGATAACATTCATTCACAGGTTGCAAGCATGAAAGCCCGATATTTTTGATTTACATGATTCAGCCCATTACAACCACTTATTATTACTATGATTTTAAGCAAGTATACAAATCTCAATTTTTTCATCTAAAGATTAGAACTGACATTGACCATTTTATAGTATTGTATTCAGGAGACAGGGATCAAGACCATCCCCATAGAAAAGAAATGCAAAAAAGCAAAATGGCTGTCTGGGGAGGCCTTACAAATAGCTGTGAAAAGAAGAGAAGCGAAAAGGAAAGGAGAAAAAGGGAAGATATAAGCATCTGAATGCGGAGTTCCAAAGAATAGCAAGGAGAGATAAGAAAGCCTTCCTCAGTGATCAATGCAAAGAAATTGAGGAAAACAACAGAATGAGGAAGGCTAGAGATCTCTTCAAGAAAATTAGAGATACCAAAGGAACATTTCATGCAAAGATGGGCTCGATAAAGGAAAGAAATGGTATGGACCTAACAGAAGCAGAAGATATTAAGAAGAGGTGGCAGGAATACACAGAAGAACTATACAAAAAAGATCTTCCCGACCCAGATAATCACAATGGTGTGATCACTGACCTAGAGCCAGACATCCTGGAATGTGAAGTCAAGCGGGCCTTAGAAAGCTAGTGAGCTAGTGGGCTAAGTGGCCCACTTAGAAAGTGAGCCGAACAAAGCTAGTGGAGGTGACGGAATTCCAGTGGAGCTATTTCAAATCCTGAAAGATGATGCTGTGAAAGTGCTGCACTCAATATACCAGCAAATTTGGAAAATTCAGCAGTGGCCACAGGACTGGAAAACGTCAATTTTCATTCCAATCCCAAAGAAAGGCAATGCCAAAGAATGCTCAAACTACCACACAATTGCACTCATCTCACACGCTAGTAAAGTAATGCTCAAATTTCTCTAAGCCAAGCTTCAGCAATACGGGAACCGTGAACTTCCAGATGTTCAAGCTGGTTTTAGAAAAGGCAGAGGAACCAGAGATCAAATTCCCAACATCTGCTGGATCATGGAAAAAGCAAGAGAGTTCCAGAAAAACATCTATTTCTGCTTTATTGACTATGCCAAAGCCTTTGACTGTGTGGATCACAATAAACTGTGGAAAATTCTGAAAGAGATGGGAATACCAGACCACCTGACCTGCTTCTTGAGAAACCTATATGCAGGTC
>NW_011494607.1:7394969-7399248 GCF_000754665.1 Bison bison bison
GGGCTGGAAGAAGCACAAGCTGGAATCAAGATTGCCAGGAGAAATATCAATAATCTCAGATATGCAGATAACACCACCCTTATGGCAGAAAGGGAAGAGGAACTAAAAAGCCTCTTGATGAAAGTGAAAGAGGAGAGTGAAAAAGTTGGCTTAAAGCTCAACATTCAGAAAACTAAGATCATGGCCTCTGGTCCCATCACTTCATGGGAAATAGATGGGGAAACAGTGGAAACAGTGTCAGATTTTATTTTTTTGGGTTGCAAAATCACTGCAGATGGTGATTGCAGCCATGAAATTAAAAGATGCTTCCTCCTTGGAAGGAAAGTTATGACCAACCTAGATAGCATATTGAAAAGCAGAGACAGTACTTTGCCAACAAAGGTCCGTCTCGTCAAGGCTATGGTTTTTCCAGTGGTCATGTATGGATGTGAGAGTTGGACTGTGAAGAAAGCTGGGTGCTGAAGAATTGATGCTTTTGAACTGTGGTGTTGAAGAAGACTCTGGAGAGTCCCTTAGACTGCAAGGAGATCCAACCAGTCCATCCTAAAGGAGATCAGTCTTGGGTGTTCATTGGAAGGACTGATGCTGAAGCTGAAACTCCAATACTTTGGCCACCTCCTGTGAAGAGTTGACTCACTGACTCTGTTAGGTCCATACCATTTCTGTCCTTTATTGAGCCCATCTTTGCATGAAATGTTCCCTTGGTATCTCTAATTTTCTTGAAGAGATCTCTAGTGTTTCCCATTCTGTTGTTTTCCTCAATTTCTTTGCATTGATCGGTGATGCTGGGAGGGATTGGGGGCAGGAGGAGAAGGGGGACGCCAGAGGATGAGATGGCTGGATGGCATCACTGACTCAATGGACGTGAGTCTGAGTGAACTCTGGGAGTTGGTGATGGACAGGGAGGCCTAGTGTGCTGCAATTCATGGGGTTGCAAAGAATTGGACACGACTGAGCAACTGAACTGAACTGATCCTTCCAATGAATGGCCATTTAGTCAAGTCTCTTCCAGCTTGTATTTATTTAATTGATTTTTTGAAACTAAATATAGTATTTTATAGCCTGTTAAGTTTAGTATTATTTGTCTTGAGCTGGCATCCTATCTGTAAAGTTTTCTTTGAGTCTGTATTTGATAGTAGTTTACTGGTTAAGCTATTCCTGTAAGCTTTGGGGCCCCCGCTGGCAAACACGTATTAGAATATCAGAACTCAAAGAGCCCAAGTTCTAAGTTCTCCACCATCATCTCTCCTATCTCAATGTGCCTTACCTCCTGACTTTCTTGAATTTTAAAAAGCCATAGAGACGTCTCAATTTCATCTCATTTTTGGTTGAATATACATATTAAGGCACCAACTGCTCCCACTTCAACAGCATTTTCTAAGACCTGATGGCTCTCTATAGAAGGCTTAATTTACAACAAAACTCCCAAAAGTCCATTGTATATATACATATCCAGGGACAAAAGCAAGAAATCAGAAAATTGCCTTTTCCTTTTCCTAGTAGAGGACCAGAAAAACATTTGTTAATGTCAGATGTCTGGATTTTTAAAACATTTCTCAAATACACACACACACACACACACACACACACACACACACACACATCCTCGATCATGTACTCAACATGTCATGGAGTTTACAATGTTTGAAAGTTCCTATATGTTACAACATGTGATATAAATAGTGTTTGAGTACCTCCATTCCTTTTTAATGCCATCCTTTTAATGATCACACACACACAGACAGAACATATCCACATACATATACACAAGCAGAACCCTATTAATGCAGTGTTTTCACCAAAGATGAATTTATAACTTAGGGATGAACCGCTAAAGCTCCCATCACAGCCTGTCACATTTACATGGCAATGGAAACTGTAGTGCTTCAGTCTGACCTGGGGGTCTGGAAGCATTGCAGTTTATTAGGCAAAGCTTTTATGATACCCTCATTTGCAGAGATGCTTCTGTCAGAGCAATACCAAAATGTCCTCTGAATGAAGAAAATGGGAATAGCTGTGAGCTTGTCAATCTTCAGTCTTTCAAACAGCATTTCACAATTTTGTTATCCACTGCAGAACCTTAGAGAGGCAAGAGTCTGATGAATATCTTTCAACTTCTGTTAAGATCAAACTCAGCAGTCTGTACCTTGTCAACCGTCATATTCATGATGAGCAATAGCTCACCTTTGAAACCATGAAGATTAAGATGGTGGCTAGATAAAGGTTATTGCACAGAAGTCAAATATGAAATCTACTGACAATTTAAAATATTGCAGCATTATAATACTTTATATCCCCTCCCCAGAAATGTAGACTGAGGTTGACAACATAGTTGCAGAGTTGTAATTACTGCACTTGAAATTGATGTGGGTAAGAATGCAAATGTAAGGAGAATGAAAGATTATTTCTCCCCAGCAGAGATCCCTTTTTGCTCATCACTATATATCAGACTGAAAAAACAAGGATACTGCCCTCTCAAATTTAATGCCATACTTTATCCAGCTACCAACACATTCATTCAAATTAAGTTTTAAAGACAAAACTCCAATCAGCAATCCCAGTCAAGGTATTATTTCAGTCAAAAGGTTTTTCTGAAGGTTGGATTGATTAAGGAATAAATTTATAAATACAAATAAATAAGTAGGATAGTAAAGTAAAAAATAATCCTTCTGGGACTTAGAATGGATATTTTAGGGTTTAAAAACAGGGGGAAAATGTAAATATCAAGTACTCCAAGAGTGCAGAATTCTTAACGACATGCACAATTAATATGGCTTTACCATTTAATTTCTTCTTGGACTCATCCTGTTCTCCCTAAGAGAATGATTGCTTCTCTTAACTGAAGGTAGACTGATGTGGCTTTTAGGGGTGGGAAAAGAGTTAAGTAAAAAGATACCACCCCCTCAGTAAAAAAGCTTCCTTATCAGTCCTTGACATTTTAGCCTTTACATTTATGTTTTGAGTCATTTTATCTCACCAAAGTCTTAGTGAAAATGATTCTATTCAGAAATGCTAGCACTCATTGACCCAGAAGTTCTCAAATTTTCTTTTTTTTATTTTTAGAAAACATTTTTTTCTTTTTTAATTTTATTTGGCTGTTCCGGATCTTAGTTGCAGCATGTGGGATCTATGACCTTGGGCATGTGGGATCTAGTTCCCTGTCCAGGGATTGGACCTGGGTTCCCTTCGTGGGAGTGCAGAGTCTCAGCCACTGGACCACTGGAGAAGTCCCTGTTTAATACGCAGGAGCTTGATAATGAGTATCTTGATGCTGGTACAGATCCTTGGGCCCAGCCTCAGAGATTCTGACTTGGTGTGCCAGGGGTCGTGTCTCAGGTTTTACATTTTAAACAAGCGCTTCAGGTGAATTTGATACCTGGATCACAATTTGAGAAACCCTACCTTTGTCTGTCTTCACAAGCCACAGTCATAAGCATATTTTAGAAAGAGAAAATAGAGAAGTGAAGGGTAGAGCAAGGAACAGGGAATAGGAGGCCATGTGGAGAGCCTGGCCCATGCGGTGGGGGTGCTGATTTAGCACAAATAAGGATTTGGAAAATAGCAACCAATTTTTCAACCAGATTTTAAAATCAGTTGAGTTCAGTTCAGTCACTCAGTCGTGCCTGACTCTTTGCGACCCCATGGACTGCAGCACACCAGGCTTCCCTGTCCATCACCAACTCCTGGAGTTAACGCAAACTCATGTCCATCACGTCGGTGATGCCATCCAGCCATCTCATCCTCTGTCGTCCCCTTTTCCTCCCTCCTTCAATCTTTCCCAGCCTCAGGGTCTTTTCAAATGAGTCAGCTCTTGGTATCAGGTGGCCGAAGTATTAGAGTCTCAGCTTCAAAATCAGTCCTTCCAATGAACACTCAGGACTAATTTCCTTTGGGATGGACTGATTGGATCTCCTTTAGTCCAAGGGACTCTCAAGAGTCTTCTCCAACACCACAGTTCAAAAGCCACCACAGTTTTAAAATCAGGCTATACAAATTTTCACCCACAGAAGAAAATGTTCATGGATTTGTTAATTAGAAAATTCCATCTGCACTCATAGTACCACCCACCTCTACCTACCACCATACACATGTCATTCACTGTAGTTTGGCCCATTAGATTCTAACTTTCACTGTCCCTTGGAGGGTCGACTATGTCTGAGGCTATTTTCAAACATTCAGTTCAGTTCAGTTCAGTCGCTCAGTCGTGTCCGACTCTTTGTGACCCCATGAATCACAGCACGCCAGGCCTCCCTGTCCATCACCATCTCCCGGAGTTCAC
>NW_011494607.1:7399348-7411452 GCF_000754665.1 Bison bison bison
CATCCAGCCATCTCATCCTCTGTCGTCCCCTTCTCCTCCTGCCCCCAATCCCTCCCAGCATCAGAGTCTTTTCCAATGAGTCAACTCTTCACATGAGGTGGCCAAAGTATTGGGTTTCAGCTTCAGCATCATTCCTTTCAAAGAAAACCCAGGGCTGATCTCCTCTAGAATGGACTGGTTGGATCTCCTTGCAGTCCAAGGGACTCTCAAGAGTCTTCTCCAACACCACAGTTCAAAAGCATCAATTCTTCAGCACCCAGCTTTCTTCACAGTCCAACTCTCACATCCATACATGACCACTGGAAAAATCATAGCTTTGACTAGATGGACCTTTGTTGGCAAAGTAATGTCTCTGCTTTTCAATATGCTGTCTAGGTTGGTCATAACTTTCCTTCTAAGGAGTAAGCGTCTTTTAATTTCATGGCTGCAGTCACCATCTGCGGTGATTTTGCAGCCCAAAAAAATAAAGTCTGACACTGTTTACTTCGTATCTAGCTGGAAGTGAGGGGAAAAATTAATAAAACCGGTTGCTTGAAATCAAGTGAACAGCTCATCCTTTCCTATACCCCCTGATAGTTTACAGATTTCAACCTTTTGGACCACTGATATTTATTTAATCTTCATGGTGGTTGACCTTAGGTGACAAATTACCCCAATACTGATATGCCCAACAGAGCGTTTTTCCTCCTCTTGGTCAGTGTTCCAGCTGAGCTGTGTTGATACTCTTAATGTGGAGGTGAGTGGGGGAGAAGGCATTTCTTAGCTCCTGACCTCTATTTAGCCAGAGCATCTTTAATTTTGCCTTCTTTATTTGAAATTATCTAACTTTAAAAAGTGAAAATTCTTCCAAATCATAGGGAAAGGGAGAATTGCATGTTTTTCTTTCTAAAAAAACTACACTTGCCAAAATAATATAGATTTATTGTAGAAAATTGAAAATTTGGAGATGAACAACAAAGAAAATAAATACCAGACATAATAGAGATAATTCCTATTAACCTTCATGCTTATTTCCTTTTAGGCTTTTTCGTTCTGTGCAAGGGTTACATATACTATTTAAAGAATAAAAATGGCATCATACTTTACGTACAGTTTTCAAACTTTCTTTTCCCTGTTAATAGTATATTGTGAGCATTTCCCTATATTCATATGAGTTCTCCTGTGATTTGAAAGAGCTACATTAATTTCCTAGGCTGTGGATATAATTAATTTAACCAGTTTTCTCTTCTGTTAGCTATTTAGGTGGTATTTAGTTGGTATAATTTCTCCATATTGGAAATAATGCTCCAGGGAGATGGTAGTACCTCTTGTGCTTAGTCCCTCAGTCCTGTCCAACTCTTTGGACCCATGGACTGTAGCCCACCAGGCTCCTCTGTCCATGGGATTCTCCAGGCAAGAATGCTGGAATGGGCTGCCATTTCTTTCTCCAAGACATCTTCCCAACCCAGGGATCAAACCTACCTTTTCTGTGTCTCCTGCATTGCAGGTGGATTATTTTCCATTGAGCTGTCTGGGAAGCCAGTACCTCTTGTGCACATCTCTAATTACTCCTTAGGGTAAATCCCTAGGAATGACATTTCTGGAACAAAGGTTATGCAGTATTTTAATGCTTTGGAAACATATTGTCAAATTGCCCTCCAGAAATAATGTACTAATTTACACTCACAGCAGCAGTGGGTGAGAGTGTCTGTTTCCTGTACCCTTGCTACCACTGGAAATTGTTATTTTAAAACATCTTTGCCAATTCCCACTTAATATATAACGATGACGATTAATTCACTGACAAAGGTCTCCTTGGAACAAATTCACTGACTTCTAGCACACATTGCCCTTGGTAATCAAATATTAAATGTAGTTGATTCTTGGTTTTATGTGCTAGACTAGCAATTGACAAACTTTTTCTTTTGCCAGATGGTAAATATTTTATACTTGTGGACCATATGATCTCTGTCACATCCACTCAATTCTGCCATTGTAGTGCAAAGGCAGCCACAGATAACACAGAAATCAATGAGCATGGCTGTGTTCCAACAAAACCTTATTTATAAAACAAGAGGAGGGTAGAATTTGACATAGAGGCTGGAGTTTGTGGGCCCCTGCTCTAGACATACTGAAAACTCATTATGGGTTAGCAGCTACTGTCCTAGAAACCATACGAGAGGCTCTGGTGAGCAGAGATGATAACAGCATACCACAGTGAGATGATAAAAAGATGCCTAGGTGCCGAGTCAGAGAACAGGACAAAGCAGATTCTTGAATGCCAGGTCGGTGTTAGTCAAATGAAAGCAGAAAGATTTGGAAAGTGGGGAGTGGAATAAAGAGTACCAAAGGGAGAGAAAATAATATGTGCAACAGCCCGGAAGAATGAGAACAAATTCAAGAAGCTACATGTAGTTTCCTACAGAAGGTTTATAGAGTTCAGGTAGCATGTTCTGCAGAGAAACAGAACTGTGGGCATGTGTGTGCAAGAGAGAAAGGCGGGGTGAGGAATTTTCTCACCTGATGGAGACTGAGAAGTCCAACAGTCTGTGATTTGGGAGCTAGAGACTCAGAAAGCCACTGGGTGCAGTTCTAGTCTGAGTCCAATACTTCAGGAGTGCCCATCTCAGGGCAGAAGATCAAGGTCACATCTCAAGCAGTCAGGCAGAGAATTCTCCCTCCTTTTGCTTTTTTTGCTCAAATCAGGCCCTCAACAGATTTGATGATGCCCACCTATACTGGGGCGGGCCATCTGCTTCATTCAGTCAACCAATTCAAATGTGACTCTGAAACATCCTCATAGACACTCCTAGAGGTAGTGTTTAACAAAATAGCTAGGTGTCCCATGACCTAGTCAAATCGCCATAAAATTAGCCATCACAGGTAGAAAAGCACTGAAGCTAAGTGGAGACTGGGGAGGGCGCTGCAGTCACACCAAGGGATTTGCGTTACCCTGAAGGTGTCAAGGACCCATAGGAGGATTCTAAACTGAGAAATGAAATGACTAGAGTCTGGTTAAAAAAGTCCTTCCATAATTGTACTATGGTCACAGAAGAAACTAGTATTAGGGGATGCTTGATGGATGGTATATGGAATCTCTGTACTGATTTTGCAACTTGTCTGTGAGTCTAAAATTATTTCAAAATTGAAGGTTAAAAATATCATTCTGGCAGCAGCATGGAGGATTAAGTAGACAAGTAGGCTGGAGTGGGTTATGGCAGGATGATGAGGGTCTGACATAAGCCAGTGGCAGTGGGCACAGAGAGGCTTCTCAGGTGGCCTAGTGGTGAAGAACCCACCTGCCAATAAAAGACATGGGTTCAATACCTAGGTCTGGAGGAACCCTTGGAGGAGGGAATGGCAACCCACTCCAGTGCTCTTGCCTGGAGAATCCCATGGACAGAGGAGCCTGGTGGACTACAGTCCATGGAGTCACAAAGGGTCGGACATGACTGAAACAATTTAGCGTGCATGCATGCAGTGGGCACAGAGACAAGGGAGTGGACGGGAGAAATTAGGAGCAAAGAGAGTTAGGACTCTGTGACTGGCTGGGTGGGCTGGACATGGAGCCATCACAGGAACAAAGTCAGCATTAAGTGAAAATGTGCTTTCCTTGGTAGGAGAAAAAAGGCTAAGTTTTAGGTAGATGTGAAATAAGACCAAATGTTTGTGAATGTTTAGAGAAATGGAATGGCTTCCTGCTAGCTGGATAAGATTTTCAAGTGGATGATAACTTGTTCTCTCACCCTTTATCACAAGGAAATACACAGTGTTACTACTGTTTCAGGAGAGAGGAGGTGGCCAGGCTGTTAGTGTCTGCACTGTGGGTTTATGTCTGACGTGGGAAGTATAGCGGGGAGTCACTAGACCCTACAGGAATGCACTATTAGTCAGGCATGTGATGTCTCATACTCCTCTGAATGCTTCTTTGAAAATGTTTGAGTTTATAGAGTAGCCTTAAGAAAGATTCAGGAAGTGTGTTGTGTATCCAGTCTCAGAGTGTACTTCTCCGTGACTCCCAGCCTTGGGTAAAATCCCATGTTTTTTTTCCTTTCATCATTTCATCAAATGCAGTGACCCTAAAGATATCAGCTAGGTTGAATAAAAGGTTATTCCTCTTTGGGGAAGACATCTAGAAATATGCTTTACAAAGCCATTTCTTAAGGGTTATTTTTCTCCTTTAATTCATTGCTGGCCGTACGATGATCAGATGATTGGCTGAACATGAAATATTTAGATGTTTATTCCATAGAATATTCCAAATGGGCTTATTTTATAGGCTGAATTTATTGAATTAATCAATTATGTTGCTGTCATTCAGTTATTTTGCTGTCACCCACTATAAAAGTATCAACTTTTCAAATAACACTCCTAATTCCTTTGACAAGTTTGATGCAGTCTGTGTTTTAAAGGATGCCTCAGAGCAGTTAAGAATACAAACACATACTAAAAATGCAGATTCTGCATTTCACGCTACATTATCAGATGCAGTTTTCAAATGATTTAAAATATTAAAGGAAAACAAATTAAGAAGCCATCAATGTTGTTTCCCAAATCTCAAGCTTGGTACTAATTAAGAACGCTTTTTGTATGCCTATGAGCATAGATGCTATGGAGAAAGTAAAATCAGAAGAAATAAAAAATCAAAATGAAAGAAAGAATTTATAAACAGTCAGATGAAACCATAAGTATCTTACCTGCCCATATAGGAGAGGGAAAATAGAACTTTGATTTCAGGGTCAAGTGAAACACAGATAGAATGTTTTGAGAGTGCTCATTTAAATGCTAAGTAAGAACGTATTTATAAACATCCACAGTTATAAAGACTTATTGTTTTCTGAGGTACAAAAAGATGACAAATGTTCACTGGACGAAAGCCCAGGCCTCCAGGAACGCTGCAGCCAACCAATGGAGTTCGTATTTCTCAATCTTGTTCTAAGAATGCCTGACCAGGTGATGAGTTGATTCACTACTCAGCCATTTGAAAAGAGAGCAATGGAGGTTAATCTGCTGGGTAACATAGTTGCTTGAATTTTTAACCAGAAATGTCCGAGTCTCCATCTCCTAAATCATGGGCTTCAAGGAGACACTTCTGGGGCAGGACTGACAAGTGCAGTACTGAAATCGGTGCTGTCCATTGGCTAAACTTTAAGATGCAAGATGTTTGGAAGACTAATAAATAGGCTGATCCCACCCTGCCTAGTGGAGAAGGAAATGGCAACCCATTCCACTATTCTTGCCTTGAAAATTCCATGGACAGAGGAACCTGGCTGGCTACAGTCCATGGGGTCACCAAGAGTCAGGCAGGACTGAGCAACTAACTCACTCTGGCTAGGATGAGTGTCTCCCTATCTTTTCTCACCAATTTACAGTCCACCAAAAGTGCTATAATTTGCTTCCAGACAGAAAGAAAAGACATTTTCTAATGGGTCATCACATAAGAGCTGCATTAGATTAAGCAGTAGGTTTTGATTTTTTAGCAGACAAAGAGTAGTTTCAGTTGTACACTTTTGACTACTTAACTCAAGGCTTTCCAAAGGAAAACATTCAAAAGAACCCCCAGTGAGTCAGCAAAGACTTTGAAAAGATTGTGTGTATTTTCTAAAGCATATTTGAGAAAATCACGTACAGGGAGAAAGTGTAGAACATGTACCCACAAGAGCTAAAATTAAAAAATGTGCGTAGCAGCAGACACATGCATAGCATATGGATGTGGCTGACGGAAGAGCTCCTGGCTTCCAGTCAAGACACCACTCAGAGCAGATGCACCGTCATAAATTTGAGCTACACAAGCCACATCCTTACTGGTCAGATTCCAGTGTACGCTGGAACTCTAGCTTCCATTTTGATTGGAGGGAAGAGAAATGACTCCATGAAAAGGCCAAAGTGCACATATCCATCCAGGACAAATAAATACTTTTTCATTCCTTACCTCTCCCAAGACTTTGGCAAGTCCCATCCTTGGCAACTTTTCACTTGAGCTTTTTTGCCTAACAGATTTTGCCCAGCAATCTGTCCTCTGATTCCAATGGTACAGCAAGGATGACAGCAGTCCTTGGTAGTAACCACTGCAATTTTTTAGGTTTAAATGATACTTCTCAAGCAGATTAAAAGGCTCTGAGTGGAACATTGTTGTTGTTGTTACTTAGTCGCTAAGTCATGTCTGACTCTTTTGCGAACCCATGAACTGTCCATGGGATTCTCCAGGCAAGAATACTGGAGTGGGTTGCCATGCCCTCCACTAGGGCATCTTCCTGACCAAGGGATTGAACCCAGGTCTCCCCTATTGCAGGCAGATTCTTTATCACTGAACCACTAGGAAAGTCCAAGTAGAATATTAGGATAATCCTTATCACTCTTTCTTTCATGGCTAAAAAAAAAAAAAGTGAGAATGCTTGCCTGTTTGCCTGAAATCTTGACACACTTTTAACATATTTATAAAATATGTAAAAATTTTACAATTCAACATTTTATGAATCAAATAAAATATTTAAATCACCTCTATGTGGACCTACGGGTACACTAGTTTGAGTTCTCTGTTGACTGATTCAATAACCCAAGAGTCTTATGTTAAAAGGTGTAGGATATAGCTGGACCAACCAGCAACTGGCAAATCAAATAGATGGTCATTTCTGGTTCTTCGCTGGATGAGTAGGTAGAGCAGATGTTGAGAAGGAGGAGACTGCTTTGCAAAATCCTTTTGACAATAATTCGATCACTCTGGCAGAATTGAATCTGCTAATTTGATTCTTAGATTTCTAGGTGGTAGAACAATACCAGATGCCTCACAAAATATTAGCATCCCTGTTTCTCGGCTCCTCATCACATCCTGTTCACTCCTCTTTGGGAGCTTCATATTAAATTAGATGCAGCTGCTGGGTGAAAGATTTCTTTCATGTTCCTATTTAGTGTGAACACAATAGCAAAAATAAACATTCGATTTCCGAACTTTTAGGAATTCTTCTTTTGGTTTTGACATTTTTTTTCTGATGTTAGAGTGGCGGTTTGATCAGGGTACTGTTTTAGAAAACATTTGACTGAAGGAAGACAAAAATTCACAGACTTCACCCCTCTGGCAAAACTCAGTGTGCCTGAGGTAGTACTTTAAGCAAATAATTTGTCTTCTTTCAAATATTACATAGAATTATGTTGTTTTCTCTAACTTAGACAATTTTGCATCCCGTGTTTAGCCATTCAGTGCATTTTAGTGAACTGGACATTAATTCTAACTTTAACTTAAAATTTCTGTTGCTCAAGGAATTAAGTTATCATTTGTGGGTTCAGTTCAGTTCAGTCACTCAGTCATGTCTGACTCTTTGCGACCCCATGGACTGCAGCACACCAGGCCTCCCTGTCTATCACCAACTCCTGGAATTTGCTCAAACTCATGTTCATTGAGTTGGTGATGCCATCTAATCATCTCATCCTCTGTCATCCCCTTCTCCTCCCACCTTCAATCTTTCCCAGCATCAGGGTCTTTTCAAATGAGTCAGCTCTTCACATCAGGTGGTCAAAGTATTGGAGTTTCAGTTTCAACATCAGTCCTTCCAATGAATATTCAGGACTGATTTCCTTTAGGATGGACTGGTTGGATCTCCTTGCAGTCCAAGGGACTCTCAAGAATCTTCTCCAACACCACAGTTCAAAAGCGACAATTCTTCAGCACTCAGCTTTCTTTATAGTCCAACTCTCACATCCATACATGACTACTGGAAAAACCATAGCCTTGACTAGATGGACCTTTGTTGGCAAAGTACTAGGTTTCAAAAGAGAAGACACACTTAGGAAAAATGAAAGTTTCATCTCTGGTCTGTATTACAGTTTCTGGCATATTTTTCAATGCCAACAAGTAGTGTCAGAGTAACAGCTGTTAAAATTATCCTTATTAAACACCCATACAAGAACCAAGCTTTCCATGGAGAGCTTTGTGTACAGACTTGGTTGATACAGAATTTGGTTCTCTTCTCTTTCTCCTCTTCCCCCTCACCGAGTTCTGTTTTCTTTGCCACAGCTTTGCAAGTGGCAAAGAATTGCTGTTTTTCAGTTCACTGCAGGGGAATAACTGGCAGAAGAAATGTACCCTGTCAACAGATCAACTAGATGGTCATCTTTGATCCTCCCGTGGTTGGGTGGAGTAGATGTTGGAAAGGATACCCTGCTCTCTTTATATTCTCAAACCTGTGTATAGATGGCCCAGACTCTGGGATAACTTACTTTAGAGTCTGTTTCCCATGTTATATTTGCCTGTAGATACAAAGTACTCTGGGCTTCCTTGGTGGCTCAGATGGTAAAGAATCTGCCTGCAATGCAGGAAACCCCGATTCAATCCCTGGGTCAGGAAGATCCCCTAGACAAGGGAATGGCAACCCACTCCTGTGTTCTTGCCTGGAGAATCCCATGCACAGAGGAACCTGGCAGGGTCCATGAGGTTGCAGAGAATTGGACAAGACTGAATGACTAAGCGTGCATGCACACGTGTGTGGACACACACACACACACACACACACACACACAACGCTAGAGGGCAAACCTGGAAGGCAGAGCCTGTTTGGGAACTTTTACATCTCTAAGTCATTAATACTTTATTGATGACCTGTGGAATAAGAGATGTTTAGGTAGGCTGGGTCTAGCAAAAAGTATCTTCTCCCTTCAGGTAGGTCTCTGTGGAGCTGCCATTTCCTGCTGACTCTGAGAGACAAGACAGAGTGCCAGATTGTCATTTAGCTTAACTCCATGGAAATGAGGCAGGGGAATATGACCATGACTAAACCTTTGTATCGGGCAAAAGAATACAGGCCAATCAAGGCAGCCTGCTGCTATCCTAGGAGGATGGACTGTTGCTGGGTTTGCAAGATGTGCAAGGCAGGCAGAGAAGGTGGACAGAGGAACTTGAAAAAGACAAAAACTCTTGCAAATCATTCATTCAGGCCTTTCCTTCGGCCAGCATTGAAACACTTCCTTGAAAGAGGCTGCCCTAAAGACTTCTGTGGCTAGTGTTCATCATCAAGAAAAGGTTAATAGGAAAACCAACAGGCCAGTTGCAGGAATGAGTGCAACTCTTCAGAGAGGACTAGCTCAACTGACTATTCCAGCTGATTTCCTTTCCTGATTTCTGTGTGGGTGTTGTATGTACACATACACACACCTCCATCCCCATTCTCCTGCTAAGCCTCATACAGGACTTACAGGGAAAAAACAAACTAGCATCTAAATAAATTAATCACTCTCCATCTCTCTCTTCCTAATCCCCTTCCCTACCTCTCTCTAGTTAATTTTTAAATTGCTTAGATTGAATGGACTTATTTAAAAAGGTAAATTTGTTTTGAATAATAACAACAGCCTCTTTTTTTTCTTTGTAAAATATCTTCTCAAGTTCATTATGAAAACACATTTTATGAGTCAGTCTTCAGAGAGATGTCAGAATTTTCCTGGGCTAACAGAACACATTTTTGTTGGTCTTCTCACATCTCCTCTAGTATGAGTAACCTGTGTTACAATGCAGACTGATCACCTTGTGCACCCAGCCCTGAAGGCACAGAATGTGATTCTGCTTCAGTCTCTCTGGGCTGTATTTTACATTTCCAGAAATCGTCTTGCTCACAGTCCAATTTCTATTAAGCACCAATTTAATTTCTTTCAGGTCTCAGGCCTGTGGCTTCATGCTAATTAGCCAGGTTGCTGGTGTTGTATTGATTAAGTAGTTATATTCTTAAGGACTTTTCAATTAATAGCAAATGTATACTTATTAGTTCACTCAATGGGGTAAGAACACTCAGCGTGTTGCCCAGATTCAGTTTAGCACTTCATTTTGTAAACTCTTGTGTGCTGCTGTTTTTAGAAATGATTTCTCACAACAGTCTTGGGAGATGGGTTAAGGCTGTTGACCGGAAGCTGTCTAGGTTTTAGAAAAGGTACATGATGTGTGCCAAGACAGAGGTGGTGCCGAGATGAGAATTCACGGTTCCTGGGGCTCAGGCAGCCAGGGCTTGTCACCTGTCCAATGTGTCCACCCTCTTCCTTTAATAATGTTAAATTTTGGTGCTATTGCAGAGTCACACATTAAGATAAAAATCACACGGTCTAAATAGAAATGGAGTCTGGTCCTAAAAGGCAGACTTAAGCTTTCAGCAGCCTGAGTGGTACCTCACTGGGGTGGGTGCTCTTATCCCTTTATGGCTCCCCAGAAGCGACTTCTAGTCTTCTTCTGAGTCCCGCTGTTCAAACTGGAAAATCATTTAGTTCAGCCCCGTGTTTTGCAGAGAAGGAAGGTCAGGTCTGCTTGTGCTGTGTGTATGCTAAGTTGCTTCAATCATGTCCAGCTCTTCGAAACCGTATGGATTGTGGCCCACCAGGCTCCTCTGTCCATGGGGATTCTCCAGGCAAGAATACTGGAATGAGTGGCTATGCCCTCCTCCAGGGGATCTTTGTGACCCAGGGATCGAATCTGCATCTCACTCTTACATCTTCTGCATTGGCAAGAAGATTCCTTACTACTAGTGACACCTGGGAAGGCCGTCAAGTGTAAGGAGACCTTAGGACAAAATCAGACCTAAGGACAAAAATTTGCCCAGGACTTTAGAACAAAATCAGGCCAGGATCAGGAAAAGAACCCATGTCTCTTGGCTCTGGTTTCAGGACTCCACCCCTTAGAGTCCCTTGTTTCTCAAGAATGGCTCCCAAGCCACTGTCCATGGAGTCAGAAAGTGAGCAGAGGTATCAGTTAGTGTACATACAGCATGAGTTTGGGATATTTCCTGGTTCAAAGGAAGCCCAGAGGTTGACATAACTTGTAGGTGAGATTAAAGTCAAAGAGCCTGGGAGTAATGTTCTCTATTTCACCAAGTAATATTCCTTGTTGTGTAACTAGAGCTAGGTCTACAAAACTCAGAATAAGATGGAGACTTCAAATTGTTACCATAGAGAGCCGAGTCAAACTAATTATCCTGGCTTCTGATGCAATTTTGTGATCTGAATGTGAAGGATAATAAGTTTCTAAGTAAATTCTGTTTCTTCATATTGTTAATATGTCAAAATGTTGAGTAAGAAGACCCAAGTTAGAAAAAATAAGCCCACAGAATATATACTTTTGAAAACATATTCTGGGAACCAGGACTTCCCACACTTCAGTTATTCACATACAACCATCACCATTTTTTTTTTACCATACCTCTGTGCTTCCATTAAACTGATTGTTTAAATGTAAATGAATGAAAAGAGGAAAACTTTATAAAATTATAAAAATTGGTAAACCAGTATCATTTGCCATAAAAATAAATTTGTGATTATAAAATTGCTTAAAGTTTTCCTGTGCCATTAGAACTTCGAATGAATGATCAACAGTGTGTCTTGGGAAATACTGATCTAGGTCAGCAGGTATCAATATTTTGGGGGGATGGGAGAGGAGACTCAGGAGCCATTTATACTAACCACTTAAAAACTAATTAGAACACTTAAAGAGATCTTATTTAGTGGGTTACACGTATAAATATTTGGTAACTTAGAAATTGAAGCTAAAAGGCGTTTTAAAATATATCTTTATTAATTTACTTAAAAAAAATAATAAACTCATCATGTAGTAACATAATGGAGAAGGCAATGGCATCCCACTCCAGCACTCTTGCCTGGAAAATCCCATGGATGGAGGAGACTGGTGGGCCACAGTCCATGGGGTCGCTAAGAGTCGGACAAGACTCATCGACTTCACTTTCACTTTTCAGTCTCATGCATTGGAGAAGGAAATGGCAACCCACTCCAGTGTTCTTGCCTGGAGAATCCCAGGGACGGGAAAGCCTCGTGGGCTGCCGTCTTTGGGGTCGCACAGAGTTGGACACGACTGAAGTGACTTAGCAGCAGCAGCAGCAGCAGTAGTAACATAAATATCACGCTGCTGCTGCTAAGTCGCTTCAGTCGTGTCCGACTCTGTGCGACCCCAGAGACGGCAGCCCACCAGGCTCCCCCGTCCCTGGGATTCTCCAGGCAAGAACACTGGAGTGGGTTGCCATTTCCTTCTCCAATGCATGAAAGTGAAAAGTGAAAGTGAAGTAGCTCAGTCGTGTCCAACTCTTAGCGACCCCATGGACTGCGGCCCACCAGGCTCCTCCATCCATGGGATTTTCCAGGCAAGA